>NW_027458893.1:0-42312 GCF_050624435.1 Tenrec ecaudatus
GGGGAGCCCTAGCCATAGCCTAGGGGAGCCTAAAGCCTAGGTGGGGCCCTAGCCTGAAGGAAGAGTGGGGAGCCCTAGCCTTAGCCTAGGGACCTAAAGCCTACGTGGGGCCCTAGCCGAAGGCTAGGAGCCCTAGCCTTAGCCTAGGGGAGCCTAAAGCCTAGGGGGCCTAGCCTGAAGGCTAGGGGAGCCCTAGCCTTAGCCTAGGGGAGCCTAAAGCCTAGGGGGGCCCTAGCCTGAAGGCTATCAGTTTGGGGAGCCCTAGCCTTAGCCTAGGGGAGCCTAAAGCCTAGGGGGGCCCTAGCCTGAAGGCTAGGGGAGCCCTAGCCTTAGCCTAGGGGAGCCTAAAGCCTAGGGGGGCCCTAGCCTGAAGGCTAGGGGAGCCCTAGCCTTAGCCTAGGGGAGCCTAAAGCCTAGGGGGGCCCTAGCCTGAAGGCTAGGGGAGCCCTAGCCTTAGCCTAGGGGAGCCTAAAGCCTAGGGGGGGCCCTAGCCTGAAGGCTAGGGGAGCCCTAGCCTTAGCCTAGGGGAGCCTAAAGCCTAGGGGGGCCCTAGCCTGAAGGCTAGGGGAGCCCTAGCCTTAGCCTAGGGGAGCCTAAAGCCTAGGGGGGCCCTAGCCTGAAGGCTAGGGGAGCCCTAGCCTTAGCCTAGGGGAGCCTAAAGCCTAGGGGGGCCCTAGCCTGAAGGCTAGGGGAGCCCTAGCCTTAGCCTAGGGGAGCCTAAAGCCTAGGGGGGCCCTAGCCTGAAGGCTAGGGGAGCCCTAGCCTTAGCCTAGGGGAGCCTAAAGCCTAGGGGGCCCTAGCCTGAAGGCTAGGGGAGCCCTAGCCTTAGCCTAGGGGAGCCTAAAGCCTAGGGGGGCCCTAGCCTGAAGGCTAGGGGAGCCCTAGCCTTAGCCTAGGGGAGCCTAAAGCCTAGGGGGGCCCTAGCCTGAAGGCTAGGGGAGCCCTAGCCTTAGCCTAGGGGAGCCTAAAGCCTAGGGGGGCCCTAGCCTGAAGGCTAGGGGAGCCCTAGCCTTAGCCTAGGGGAGCCTAAAGCCTAGGGGGCCCTAGCCTGAAGGCTAGGGGAGCCCTAGCCTTAGCCTAGGGGAGCCTAAAGCCTAGGGGGGCCCTAGCCTGAAGGCTAGGGGAGCCCTAGCCTTAGCCTAGGGGAGCCTAAAGCCTAGGGGGGCCCTAGCCTGAAGGCTAGGGGAGCCCTAGCCTTAGCCTAGGGGAGCCTAAAGCCTAGGGGGGCCCTAGCCTGAAGGCTAGGGGAGCCCTAGCCTTAGCCTAGGGGAGCCTAAAGCCTAGGGGGGCCCTAGCCTGAAGGCTAGGGGAGCCCTAGCCTTAGCCTAGGGGAGCCTAAAGCCTAGGGGGGCCCTAGCCTGAAGGCTAGGGGAGCCCTAGCCTTAGCCTAGGGGAGCCTAAAGCCTAGGGGGGCCCTAGCCTGAAGGCTAGGGGAGCCCTAGCCTTAGCCTAGGGGAGCCTAAAGCCTAGGGGGGCCCTAGCCTGAAGGCTAGGGGAGCCCTAGCCTTAGCCTAGGGGAGCCTAAAGCCTAGGGGGGCCCTAGCCTGAAGGCTAGGGGAGCCCTAGCCTTAGCCTAGGGGAGCCTAAAGCCTAGGGGGGCCCTAGCCTGAAGGCTAGGGGAGCCCTAGCCTTCAGGCTAGGGCCCTAAGGCTTTAGGCTCCCCTAGCCTGAAGGCTAGGGGAGCCTCCCCTAGCCGTCAGGCTAGGGCAGCCTAAGGCCTTAGGGCTCCCCTAGGCTAAGGCTCGGGCTCCCTAGCCGTCAGGCTAGGGCACCCTAGGCTTTAGGGCTCCCCTAGGCTAAGGCTCGGGCTCCCCTAGCCGTCAGGCTAGGGCACCCCTAGGCTTTAGGCTCCCCTAGGCTAAGGCTCGGGCTCCCCTAGCCTTCAGGCTAGGGCACCCCTAGGCTTTAGGCTCCCCTAGGCTAAGGCTCGGGCTCCCCTAGCCGTCAGGCTAGGGCACCCCTAGGCTTTAGGCTCCCCTAGGCTAAGGCTCGGGCTCCCCTAGCCGTCAGGCTAGGGCACCCTAGGCTTTAGGCTCCCCTAGGCTAAGGCTCGGGCTCCCCTAGCCGTCAGGCTAGGGCACCCCTAGGCTTTAGGCTCCCCTAGGCTAAGGCTCGGGCTCCCCTAGCCGTCAGGCTAGGGCACCCCTAGGCTTTAGGCTCCCCTAGGCTAAGGCTCGGGCTCCCCTAGCCGTCAGGCTAGGGCACCCCTAGGCTTTAGGCTCCCCTAGGCTAAGGCTCGGGCTCCCCTAGCCGTCAGGCTAGGGCACCCCTAGGCTTTAGGCTCCCCTAGGCTAAGGCTCGGGCTCCCCTAGCCGTCAGGCTAGGGCACCCCTAGGCTTTAGGCTCCCCTAGGCTAAGGCTCGGGCTCCCTAGCCGTCAGGCTAGGGCACCCCTAGGCTTTAGGCTCCCCTAGGCTAAGGCTCGGGCTCCCTAGCCGTCAGGCTAGGGCACCCCTAGGCTTTAGGCTCCCCTAGGCTAAGGCTCGGGCTCCCCTAGCCGTCAGGCTAGGGCACCCCTAGGCTTTAGGCTCCCCTAGGCTAAGGCTCGGGCTCCCCTAGCCGTCAGGCTAGGGCACCCCTAGGCTTTAGGCTCCCCTAGGCTAAGGCTCGGGCTCCCCTAGCCGTCAGGCTAGGGCACCCCTAGGCTTTAGGCTCCCCTAGGCTAAGGCTCGGGCTCCCCTAGCCGTCAGGCTAGGGCACCCCTAGGCTTTAGGCTCCCCTAGGCTAAGGCTCGGGCTCCCCTAGCCGTCAGGCTAGGGCACCCCTAGGCTTTAGGCTCCCCTAGGCTAAGGCTCGGGCTCCCCTAGCCGTCAGGCTAGGGCACCCCTAGGCTTTAGGCTCCCCTAGGCTAAGGCTCGGGCTCCCCTAGCCGTCAGGCTAGGGCACCCCTAGGCTTTAGGCTCCCCTAGGCTAAGGCTCGGGCTCCCCTAGCCGTCAGGCTAGGGCACCCCTAGGCTTTAGGCTCCCCTAGGCTAAGGCTCGGGCTCCCCTAGCCGTCAGGCTAGGGCACCCCTAGGCTTTAGGCTCCCCTAGGCTAAGGCTCGGGCTCCCCTAGCCGTCAGGCTAGGGCACCCCTAGGCTTTAGGCTCCCCTAGGCTAAGGCTCGGGCTCCCCTAGCCGTCAGGCTAGGGCACCCCTAGGCTTTAGGCTCCCCTAGGCTAAGGCTCGGGCTCCCCTAGCCGTCAGGCTAGGGCACCCCTAGGCTTTAGGCTCCCCTAGGCTAAGGCTCGGGCTCCCCTAGCCGTCAGGCTAGGGCACCCCTAGGCTTTAGGCTCCCCTAGGCTAAGGCTCGGGCTCCCCTAGCCGTCAGGCTAGGGCACCCCTAGGCTTTAGGCTCCCCTAGGCTAAGGCTCGGGCTCCCCTAGCCGTCAGGCTAGGGCACCCCTAGGCTTTAGGCTCCCCTAGGCTAAGGCTCGGGCTCCCCTAGCCGTCAGGCTAGGGCACCCCTAGGCTTTAGGCTCCCCTAGGCTAAGGCTCGGGCTCCCCTAGCCGTCAGGCTAGGGCACCCCTAGGCTTTAGGCTCCCCTAGGCTAAGGCTCGGGCTCCCCTAGCCGTCAGGCTAGGGCACCCCTAGGCTTTAGGCTCCCCTAGGCTAAGGCTCGGGCTCCCCTAGCCGTCAGGCTAGGGCACCCCTAGGCTTTAGGCTCCCCTAGGCTAAGGCTCGGGCTCCCCTAGCCGTCAGGCTAGGGCACCCCTAGGCTTTAGGCTCCCCTAGGCTAAGGCTCGGGCTCCCCTAGCCGTCAGGCTAGGGCACCCCTAGGCTTTAGGCTCCCCTAGGCTAAGGCTCGGGCTCCCCTAGCCGTCAGGCTAGGGCACCCCTAGGCTTTAGGCTCCCCTAGGCTAAGGCTCGGGCTCCCCCTAGCCGTCAGGCTAGGGCACCCCTAGGCTTTAGGCTCCCCTAGGCTAAGGCTCGGGCTCCCCTAGCCGTCAGGCTAGGGCACCCCTAGGCTTTAGGCTCCCCTAGGCTAAGGCTCGGGCTCCCCTAGCCGTCAGGCTAGGGCACCCCTAGGCTTTAGGCTCCCCTAGGCTAAGGCTCGGGCTCCCCTAGCCGTCAGGCTAGGGCACCCCTAGGCTTTAGGCTCCCCTAGGCTAAGGCTCGGGCTCCCCTAGCCGTCAGGCTAGGGCACCCCTAGGCTTTAGGCTCCCCTAGGCTAAGGCTCGGGCTCCCCTAGCCGTCAGGCTAGGGCACCCCTAGGCTTTAGGCTCCCTAGGCTAAGGCTCGGGCTCCCCTAGCCGTCAGGCTAGGGCACCCCTAGGCTTTAGGCTCCCCTAGGCTAAGGCTCGGGCTCCCCTAGCCGTCAGGCTAGGGCACCCCTAGGCTTTAGGCTCCCCTAGGCTAAGGCTCGGGCTCCCCTAGCCGTCAGGCTAGGGCACCCCTAGGCTTTAGGCTCCCCTAGGCTAAGGCTCGGGCTCCCCTAGCCGTCAGGCTAGGGCACCCCTAGGCTTTAGGCTCCCCTAGGCTAAGGCTCGGGTTCCCTAGCCGTCAGGCTAGGGCACCCCTAGGCTTTAGGCTCCCCTAGGCTAAGGCTCGGGCTCCCCTAGCCGTCAGGCTAGGGCACCCCTAGGCTTTAGGCTCCCCTAGGCTAAGGCTCGGGCTCCCCTAGCCGTCAGGCTAGGGCACCCCTAGGCTTTAGGCTCCCCTAGGCTAAGGCTCGGGCTCCCCTAGCCGTCAGGCTAGGGCACCCCTAGGCTTTAGGCTCCCCTAGGCTAAGGCTCGGGCTCCCTAGCCGTCAGGCTAGGGCACCCCTAGGCTTTAGGCTCCCCTAGGCTAAGGCTCGGGCTCCCCTAGCCTTCAGGCTAGGGCACCCCTAGGCTTTAGGCTCCCCTAGGCTAAGGCTCGGGCTCCCCTAGGCTAAGGCTAGGGCTCCCCTAGCCTTCAGGCTAGGGCACCCCTAGGCTTTAGGCTCGGGCTCCCCTAGGCTAAGGCTAGGGCTCCCCTAGCCTTCAGGCTAGGGCACCCCTAGGCTTTAGGCTCGGGCGCTCCCCTAGGCTAAGGCTAGGGCTCCCCTAGCCTTCAGGCTAGGGCACCCCTAGGCTTTAGGCTCGGGCTCCCCTAGGCTAAGGCTAGGGCTCCCCTAGCCTTCAGGCTAGGGCACCCCTAGGCTTTAGGCTCGGGCTCCCCTAGGCTAAGGCTAGGGCTCCCCTAGCCTTCAGGCTAGGGCACCCCTAGGCTTTAGGCTCGGGCTCCCCTAGGCTAAGGCTAGGGCTCCCCTAGCCTTCAGGCTAGGGCACCCCTAGGCTTTAGGCTCGGGCTCCCCTAGGCTAAGGCTAGGGCTCCCCTAGCCTTCAGGCTAGGGCACCCCTAGGCTTTAGGCTCGGGCTCCCCTAGGCTAAGGCTAGGGCTCCCCTAGCCTTCAGGCTAGGGCACCCTAGGCTTTAGGCTCGGGCTCCCCTAGGCTAAGGCTAGGGCTCCCCTAGCCTTCAGGCTAGGGCACCCCTAGGCTTTAGGCTCGGGCTCCCCTAGGCTAAGGCTAGGGCTCCCCTAGCCTTCAGGCTAGGGCACCCCTAGGCTTTAGGCTCGGGCTCCCCTAGGCTAAGGCTAGGGCTCCCCTAGCCTTCAGGCTAGGGCACCCTAGGCTTTAGGCTCGGGCTCCCCTAGGCTAAGGCTAGGGCTCCCCTAGCCTTCAGGCTAGGGCACCCCTAGGCTTTAGGCTCGGGCTCCCCTAGGCTAAGGCTAGGGCTCCCCTAGCCTTCAGGCTAGGGCACCCCTAGGCTTTAGGCTCGGGCTCCCCTAGGCTAAGGCTAGGGCTCCCCTAGCCTTCAGGCTAGGGCACCCCTAGGCTTTAGGCTCGGGCTCCCCTAGGCTAAGGCTAGGGCTCCCCTAGCCTTTAGGCTAGGGCACCCCTAGGCTTTAGGCTCGGGCTCCCCTAGGCTAAGGCTAGGGCTCCCCTAGCCTTCAGGCTAGGGCACCCCTAGGCTTTAGGCTCGGGCTCCCCTAGGCTAAGGCTAGGGCTCCCCTAGCCTTCAGGCTAGGGCACCCCTAGGCTTTAGGCTCCCCTAGGCTAAGGCTAGGGCTCCCCTAGACTTCAGGCTAGGGCACCCCTAGGCTTTAGGCTCCCCTAGGCTAAGGCTAGGGCTCCCCTAGCCTTCAGGCTAGGGCACCCCTAGGCTTTAGGCTCCCCTAGGCTAAGGCTAGGGCTCCCCTAGCCTTCAGGCTAGGGCACCCCTAGGCTTTAGGCTCCCCTAGGCTATGGCTAGGGCTCCCCTAGCCTTCAGGCTAGGGCACCCCTAGGCTTTAGGCTCCCCTAGGCTAAGGCTAGGGCTCCCCTAGCCTTCAGGCTAGGGCACCCCTAGGCTTTAGGCTCGGGCTCCCCTAGGCTAAGGCTAGGGCTCCCCTAGCCTTCAGGCTAGGGCACCCCTAGGCTTTAGGCTCCCCTAGGCTAAGGCTAGGGCTCCCCTAGCCTTCAGGCTAGGGCACCCCTAGGCTTTCGGCTCCCCTAGGCTAAGGCTAGGGCTCTCCTAGCCTTCAGGCTAGGGCACCCCTAGGCTTTAGGCTCGGGCTCCCCTAGGCTAAGGCTAGGGCTCCCCTAGCCTTCAGGCTAGGGCACCCCTAGGCTTTAGGCTCCCCTAGGCTAAGGCTAGGGCTCCCTAGCCTTCAGGCTAGGGCACCCCTAGGCTTTAGGCACCCCTAGGCTAAGGCTAGGGCTCCCCTAGCCTTCAGGCTAGGGCACCCCTATGCTTTAGGCTCCCCTAGGCTAAGGCTAGGGCTCCCCTAGCCTTCAGGCTAGGGCACCCCTAGGCTTTAGGCTCCCCTAGGCTAAGGCTAGGGCTCCCCTAGCCTTCAGGCTAGGGCACCCCTAGGCTTTAGGCTCGGGCTCCCCTAGGCTAAGGCTAGGGCTCCCCTAGCCTTCAGGCTAGGGCACCCCTAGGCTTTAGGCTCCCCTAGGCTAAGGCTAGGGCTCCCCTAGCCTTCAGGCTAGGGCACCCCTAGGCATTAGGCCTCGGGCTCCCCTAGGCTAAGGCTAGGGCTCCCCTAGCCTTCAGGCTAGGGCACCCCTAGGCTTTAGGCTCCCCTAGGCTAAGGCTAGGGCTCCCCTAGCCTTCAGGCTAGGGCACCCCTAGGCTTTAGGCTCGGGCTCCCCTAGGCTAAGGCTAGGGCTCCCCTAGCCTTCAGGCTAGGGCACCCCTAGGCTTTAGGCTCCCCTAGGCTAAGGCTAGGGCTCCCCTAGCCTTCAGGCTAGGGCATCCCTAGGCTTTAGGCTCGGGCTCCCCTAGGCTAAGGCTAGGGCTCCCCTAGCCTTCAGGCTAGGGCACCCCTAGGCTTTAGGCTCCCCTAGGCTAAGGCTAGGGCTCCCCTAGCCTTCAGGCTAGGGCACCCCTAGGCTTTAGGCTCGGGCTCCCCTAGGCTAAGGCTAGGGCTCCCCTAGCCTTCAGGCTAGGGCACCCCTAGGCTTTAGGCTCCCCTAGGCTAAGGCTAGGGCTCCCCTAGCCTAAAGGCTAGGGCACCCCTAGGCTTTAGGCTCGGGCTCCCCTAGGCTAAGGCTAGGGCTCCCCTAGCCTTCAGGCTAGGGCACCCCTAGGCTTTAGGCTCCCCTAGGCTAAGGCTAGGGCTCCCCTAGCCTAAAGGCTAGGGCACCCCTAGGCTTTAGGCTCGGGCTCCCCTAGGCTAAGGCTAGGGCTCCCCTAGCCTTCAGGCTAGGGCACCCCTAGGCTTTAGGCTCCCCTAGGCTAAGGCTAGGGCTCCCCTAGCCTTCAGGCTAGGGCACCCCTAGGCTTTAGGCTCGGGCTCCCCTAGGCTAAGGCTAGGGCTCCCCTAGCCTTCAGGCTAGGGCACCCCTAGGCTTTAGGCTCCCCTAGGCTAAGGCTAGGGCTCCCCTAGCCTTCAGGCTAGGGCACCCGTAGGCTTTAGGCTCGGGCTCCCCTAGGCTAAGGCTAGGGCTCCCCTAGCCTTCAGGCTAGGGCACCCCTAGGCTTTAGGCTCCCCTAGGCTAAGGCTAGGGCTCCCCTAGCCTTCAGGCTAGGGCACCCCTAGGCTTTAGGCTCGGGCTCCCCTAGGCTAAGGCTAGGGCTCCCCTAGCCTTCAGGCTAGGGCACCCCTAGGCTTTAGGCTCGAGCTCCCCTAGGCTAAGGCTAGGGCTCCCCTAGCCTTCAGGCTAGGGCACCCCTAGGCTTTAGGCTCCCCTAGGCTAAGGCTAGGGCTCCCCTAGTCTTCAGGCTAGGGCACCCCTAGGCTTTAGGCTCGGGCTCCCCTAGGCTAAGGCTAGGGCTCCCCTAGCCTTCAGGCTAGGGCACCCCTAGGCTTTAGGCTCCCCTAGGCTAAGGCTAGGGCTCCCCTAGCCTTCAGGCTAGGGCACCCCTAGGCTTTAGGCTCGGGCTCCCCTAGGCTAAGGCTAGGGCTCCCCTAGCCTTCAGGCTAGGGCACCCCTAGGCTTTAGGCTCCCCTAGGCTAAGGCTAGGGCTCCCCTAGCCTTCAGGCTAGGGCACCCCTAGGCTTTAGGCTCGGGCTCCCCTAGGATAAGGCTAGGGCTCCCCTAGCCTTCAGGCTAGGGCACCCCTAGGCTTTAGGCTCCCCTAGGCTAAGGCGAGGGCTCCCCTAGCCTTCAGGCTAGGGCACCCCTAGGCTTTAGGCTCGGGCTCCCCTAGGCTAAGACTAGGGCTCCCCTAGCCTTCAGGCTAGGGCACCCCTAGGCTTTAGGCTCCCCTAGGCTAAGGCTAGGGCTCCCCTAGCCTTCAGGCTAGGGCACCCCTAGGCTTTAGGCTCCCCTAGGCTAAGGCTAGGGCTCCCCTAGCCTTCAGGCTAGGGCACCCCTAGGCTTTAGGCTCGGGCTCCCCTAGGCTAAGGCTAGGGCTCCCCTAGCCTTCAGGCTAGGGCACCCCTAGGCTTTAGGCTCGGGCTCCCCTAGGCTAAGGCTAGGGCTCCCCTAGCCTTCAGGCTAGGGCACCCCTAGGCTTTAGGCTCCCCTAGGCTAAGGCTAGGGCTCCCCTAGCCTTCAGGCTAGGGCACCCCTAGGCTTTAGGCTCGGGCTCCCCTAGGCTAAGGCTAGGGCTCCCCTAGCCTTCAGGCTAGGGCACCCCTAGGCTTTAGGCTCCCCTAGGCTAAGGCTAGGGCTCCCCTAGCCTTCAGGCTAGGGCACCCCTAGGCTTTAGGCTCGGGCTCCCCTAGGCTAAGGCTAGGGCTCCCCTAGCCTTCAGGCTAGGGCACCCCTAGGCTTTAGGCTCGAGCTCCCCTAGGCTAAGGCTAGGGCTCCCCTAGCCTTCAGGCTAGGGCACCCCTAGGCTTTAGGCTCCCCTAGGCTAAGGCTAGGGCTCCCCTAGTCTTCAGGCTAGGGCACCCCTAGGCTTTAGGCTCGGGCTCCCCTAGGCTAAGGCTAGGGCTCCCCTAGCCTTCAGGCTAGGGCACCCCTAGGCTTTAGGCTCCCCTAGGCTAAGGCTAGGGCTCCCCTAGCCTTCAGGCTAGGGCACCCCTAGGCTTTAGGCTCGGGCTCCCCTAGGCTAAGGCTAGGGCTCCCCTAGCCTTCAGGCTAGGGCACCCCTAGGCTTTAGGCTCCCCTAGGCTAAGGCTAGGGCTCCCCTAGCCTTCAGGCTAGGGCACCCCTAGGCTTTAGGCTCGGGCTCCCCTAGGATAAGGCTAGGGCTCCCCTAGCCTTCAGGCTAGGGCACCCCTAGGCTTTAGGCTCCCCTAGGCTAAGGCGAGGGCTCCCCTAGCCTTCAGGCTAGGGCACCCCTAGGCTTTAGGCTCGGGCTCCCCTAGGCTAAGACTAGGGCTCCCCTAGCCTTCAGGCTAGGGCACCCCTAGGCTTTAGGCTCCCCTAGGCTAAGGCTAGGGCTCCCCTAGCCTTCAGGCTAGGGCACCCCTAGGCTTTAGGCTCCCCTAGGCTAAGGCTAGGGCTCCCCTAGCCTTCAGGCTAGGGCACCCCTAGGCTTTAGGCTCGGGCTCCCCTAGGCTAAGGCTAGGGCTCCCCTAGCCTTCAGGCTAGGGCACCCCTAAGCTTTAGGCTCCCCTAGGCTAAGGCTAGGGCTCCCCTAGCCTTCAGGCTAGGGCACCCCTAGGCTTTAGGCTCCCCTAGGCTAAGGCTAGGGCTCCGCTAGCCTTCAGGCTAGGGCACCCCTAGGCTTTAGGCTCCCCTAGGGTAAGGCTAGGGCTCCCCTAGCCTTCAGGCTAGGGCACCCCTAGGCTTTAGGCTCCCCTAGGCTAAGGCTAGGGCTCCCCTAGCCTTCAGGCTAGGGCACCCCTAGGCTTTAGGCTCCCCTAGGCTAAGGCTAGGGCTCCCCTAGCCTTCAGGCTAGGGCACCCCTAGGCTTTAGGCTCCCCTAGGCTAAGGCTAGGGCTCCCCTAGCCTTCAGGCTAGGGCACCCCTAGGCTTTAGGCTCCCCTAGGCTAAGGCAAGGCTCCCCTAGCCTTCAGACTAGGGCACCCCTAGCCTTTAGGCTCCCCTAGGCTAAGGCTAGGGCTCCCCTAGGCTTTAGGCTCCCCTAGGCTAAGGCTAGGGCTCCCCTAGCCTTCAGGCTAGGGCACCCCTAGGCTTTAGGCTCCCCTAGGCTAAGCTAGGGCTCCCCTAGCCTTCAGGCTAGGGCACCCCTTGGCTTTAGGCTCCCCTAGGCTAAGGCTAGGGCTCCCCTAGCCTTCAGGCTAGGGCACCCCTAGGCTTTAGGCTCCCCTAGGCTAAGGCTAGGGCTCCCCTAGCCTTCCGGCTAGGGCACCCCTAGGCTTTAGGCTCCCCTAGGCTAAGGCTAGGGCTCCCCTAGCCTTCAGGCTAGGGCACCCCTAGGCTTTAGGCTCCCCTAGGCTAAGGCTAGGGCTCCCCTAGCCTTCAGGCTAGGGCACCCCTAGGCTTAAGGCTCGGGCTCCCCTAGGCTAAGGCTAGGGCTCCCCTAGCCTTCAGGCTAGGGCACCCCTAGGCTTTAGGCTCGGGCTCCCCTAGGCTAAGGCTAGGGCTCCCCTAGCCTTCAGGCTAGGGCACCCCTAGGCTTTAGGCTCGGGCTCCCCTAGGCTAAGGCTAGGGCTCCCCTAGCCTTCAGGCTAGGGCACCCCTAGGCTTTAGGCTCGGGCTCCCCTAGGCTAAGGCTAGGGCTCCCCTAGCCTTCAGGCTAGGGCACCCCTAGGCTTTAGGCTCGGGCTCCCCTAGGCTAAGGCTAGGGCTCCCCTAGCCTTCAGGCTAGGGCACCCCTAGGCTTTAGGCTCGGGCTCCCCTAGGCTAAGGCTAGGGCTCCCCTAGCCTTCAGGCTAGGGCACCCCTAGGCTTTAGGCTCGGGCTCCCCTAGGCTAAGGCTAGGGCTCCCCTAGCCTTCAGGCTAGGGCACCCCTAGGCTTTAGGCTCGGGCTCCCCTAGGCTAAGGCTAGGGCTCCCCTAGCCTTCAGGCTAGGGCACCCCTAGGCTTTAGGCTCGGGCTCCCCTAGGCTAAGGCTAGGGCTCCCCTAGCCTTCAGGCTAGGGCACCCCTAGGCTTTAGGCTCGGGCTCCCCTAGGCTAAGGCTAGGGCTCCCCTAGCCTTCAGGCTAGGGCACCCCTAGGCTTTAGGCTCGGGCTCCCCTAGGCTAAGGCTAGGGCTCCCCTAGCCTTCAGGCTAGGGCACCCCTAGGCTTTAGGCTCGGGCTCCCCTAGGCTAAGGCTAGGGCTCCCCTAGCCTTCAGTCTAGGGCACCCCTAGGCTTTAGGCTCGGGCTCCCCTAGGCTAAGGCTAGGGCTCCCCTAGCCTTCAGGCTAGGGCACCCGTAGGCTTTAGGCTCGGGCTCCCCTAGGCTAAGGCTAGGGCTCCCCTAGCCTTCAGGCTAGGGCACCCCTAGGCTTTAGGCTCGGGCTCCCCTAGGCTAAGGCTAGGGCTCCCCTAGCCTTCAGGCTAGGGCACCCCTAGGCTTTAGGCTCGGGCTCCCCTAGGCTAAGGCTAGGGCTCCCCTAGCCTTCAGGCTAGGGCACCCCTAGGCTTTAGGCTCGGGCTCCCCTAGGCTAAGGCTAGTGCTGCCCTAGCCTTCAGGCTAGGGCACCCCTAGGCTTTAGGCTCGGGCTCGCCTAGGCTAAGGCTAGGGCTCCCCTAGCCTTCAGGCTAGGGCACCCCTAGGCTTTAGGCTCGGGCTCCCCTAGGCTAAGGCTAGGGCTCCCCTAGCCTTCAGGCTAGGGCACCCCTAGGCTTTAGGCTCGGGCTCCCCTAGGCTAAGGCTAGGGCTCCCCTAGCCTTCAGGCTAGGGCACCCCTAGGCTTTAGGCTCGGGCTCCCCTAGGCTAAGGCTAGGGCTCCCCTAGCCTTCAGGCTAGGGCACCCCTAGGCTTTAGGCTCGGGCTCCCCTAGGCTAAGGCTAGGGCTCCCCTAGCCTTCAGGCTAGGGCACCCCTAGGCTTTAGGCTCGGGCTCCCCTAGGCTAAGGCTAGGGCTCCCCTAGCCTTCAGGCTAGGGCACCCCTAGGCTTTAGGCTCGGGCTCCCCTAGGCTAAGGCTAGGGCTCCCCTAGCCTTCAGGCTAGGGCACCCCTAGGCTTTAGGCTCGGGCTCCCCTAGGCTAAGGCTAGGGCTCCCCTAGCCTTCAGGCTAGGGCACCCCTAGGCTTTAGGCTCGGGCTCCCCTAGGCTAAGGCTAGGGCTCCCCTAGCCTTCAGGCTAGGGCACCCCTAGGCTTTAGGCTCGGGCTCCCCTAGGCTAAGGCTAGGGCTCCCCTAGCCTTCAGGCTAGGGCACCCCTAGGCTTTAGGCTCGGGCTCCCCTAGGCTAAGGCTAGGGCTCCCCTAGCCTTCAGGCTAGGGCACCCCTAGGCTTTAGGCTCGGGCTCCCCTAGGCTAAGGCTAGGGCTCCCCTAGCCTTCAGGCTAGGGCACCCCTAGGCTTTAGGCTCGGGCTCCCCTAGGCTAAGGCTAGGGCTCCCCTAGCCTTCAGGCTAGGGCACCCCTAGGCTTTAGGCTCGGGCTCCCCTAGGCTAAGGCTAGGGCTCCCCTAGCCTTCAGGCTAGGGCACCCCTAGGCTTTAGGCTCGGGCTCCCCTAGGCTAAGGCTAGGGCTCCCCTAGCCTTCAGGCTAGGGCACCCCTAGGCTTTAGGCTCGGGCTCCCCTAGGCTAAGGCTAGGGCTCCCCTAGCCTTCAGGCTAGGGCACCCCTAGGCTTTAGGCTCGGGCTCCCCTAGGCTAAGGCTAGGGCTCCCCTAGCCTTCAGGCTAGGGCACCCCTAGGCTTTAGGCTCGGGCTCCCCTAGGCTAAGGCTAGGGCTCCCCTAGCCTTCAGGCTAGGGCACCCCTAGGCTTTAGGCTCGGGCTCCCCTAGGCTAAGGCTAGGGCTCCCCTAGCCTTCAGGCTAGGGCACCCCTAGGCTTTAGGCTCGGGCTCCCCTAGGCTAAGGCTAGGGCTGCCCTAGCCTTCAGGCTAGGGCACCCCTAGGCTTTAGGCTCGGGCTCCCCTAGGCTAAGGCTAGGGCTCCCCTAGCCTTCAGGCTAGGGCACCCCTAGGCTTTAGGCTCGGGCTCCCCTAGGCTAAGGCTAGGGCTCCCCTAGCCTTCAGGCTAGGGCACCCCTAGGCTTTAGGCTCGGGCTCCCCTAGGCTAAGGCTAGGGCTCCCCTAGCCTTCAGGCTAGGGCACCCCTAGGCTTTAGGCTCGGGCTCCCCTAGGCTAAGGCTAGGGCTCCCCTAGCCTTCAGGCTAGGGCACCCCTAGGCTTTAGGCTCGGGCTCCCCTAGGCTAAGGCTAGGGCTCCCCTAGCCTTCAGGCTAGGGCACCCCTAGGCTTTAGGCTCGGGCTCCCCTAGGCTAAGGCTAGGGCTCCCCTAGCCTTCAGGCTAGGGCACCCCTAGGCTTTAGGCTCGGGCTCCCCTAGGCTAAGGCTAGGGCTCCCCTAGCCTTCAGGCTAGGGCACCCCTAGGCTTTAGGCTCCCCTAGGCTAAGGCTAGGGCTCCCCTAGCCTTCAGGCTAGGGCACCCCTAGGCTTTAGGCTCCCCTAGGCTAAGGCTAGGGCTCCCCTAGCCTTCAGGCTAGGGCACCCCTAGGCTTTAGGCTCCCCTAGGCTAAGGCTAGGGCTCCCCTAGCCTTCAGGCTAGGGCACCCCTAGGCTTTAGGCTCCCCTAGGCTAAGGCTAGGGCTCCCCTAGCCTTCAGGCTAGGGCACCCCTAGGCTTTAGGCTCCCCTAGGCTAAGGCTAGGGCTCCCCTAGCCTTCAGGCTAGGGCACCCCTAGGCTTTAGGCTCCCCTAGGCTAAGGCTAGGGCTCCCCTAGCCTTCAGGCTAGGGCGCCCCTAGGCTTTAGGCTCCCCTAGGCTAAGGCTAGGGCTCCCCTAGCCTTCAGGCTAGGGCACCCCTAGGCTTTAGGCTCCCCTAGGCTAAGGCTAGGGCTCCCCTAGCCTTCAGGCTAGGGCACCCCTAGGCTTTAGGCTCCCCTAGGCTAAGGCTAGGGCTCCCCTAGCCTTCAGGCTCGGGCACCCCTAGGCTTTAGGCTCCCCTAGGCTAAGGCTAGGGCTCCCCTAGCCTTCAGGCTAGGGCACCCCTAGGCTTTAGGCTCCCCTAGGCTAAGGCTAGGGCTCCCCTAGCCTTCAGGCTAGGGCACCCCTAGGCTTTAGGCTCCCCTAGGCTAAGGCTAGGGCTCCCCTAGCCTTCAGGCAAGGGCACCCCTAGGCTTTAGGCTCCCCTAGGCAAAGGCTAGGACTCCCCTAGCCTTCAGGCTAGGGCACCCCTAGGCTTTAGGCTCGGGCTCCCCTAGGCTAAGGCTAGGGCTCCCCTAGCCTTCAGGCTAGGGCACCCCTAGGCTTTAGGCTCGGGCTCCCCTAGGCTAAGGCTAGGGCTCCCCTAGCCTTCAGGCTAGGGCACCCCTAGGCTTTAGGCTCGGGCTCCCCTAGGCTAAGGCTAGGGCTCCCCTAGCCTTCAGGCTAGGGCACCCCTAGGCTTTAGGCTCGGGCTCCCCTAGGCTAAGGCTAGGGCTCCCCTAGCCTTCAGGCTAGGGCACCCCTAGGCTTTAGGCTCGGGCTCCCCTAGGCTAAGGCTAGGGCTCCCCTAGCCTTCAGGCTAGGGCACCCCTAGGCTTTAGGCTCGGGCTCCCCTAGGCTAAGGCTAGGGCTCCCCTAGCCTTCAGGCTAGGGCACCCCTAGGCTTTAGGCTCGGGCTCCCCTAGGCTAAGGCTAGGGCTCCCCTAGCCTTCAGGCTAGGGCACCCCTAGGCTTTAGGCTCGGGCTCCCCTAGGCTAAGGCTAGGGCTCCCCTAGCCTTCAGGCTAGGGCACCCCTAGGCTTTAGGCTCGGGCTCCCCTAGGCTAAGGCTAGGGCTCCCCTAGCCTTCAGGCTAGGGCACCCCTAGGCTTTAGGCTCGGGCTCCCCTAGGCTAAGGCTAGGGCTCCCCTAGCCTTCAGGCTAGGGCACCCCTAGGCTTTAGGCTCGGGCTCCCCTAGGCTAAGGCTAGGGCTCCCCTAGCCTTCAGGCTAGGGCACCCCTAGGCTTTAGGCTCGGGCTCCCCTAGGCTAAGGCTAGGGCTCCCCTAGCCTTCAGGCTAGGGCACCCCTAGGCTTTAGGCTCCCCTAGGCTAAGGCTAGGGCTCCCCTAGCCTTCAAGCTAGGGCACCCCTAGGCTTTAGGCTCCCCTAGGCTAAGGCTAGGGCTCCCCTAGCCTTCAGGCTAGGGCACCCCTAGGCTTTAGGCTCCCCTAGGCTAAGGCTAGGGCTCCCCTAGCCTTCAGGCTAGGGCACCCCTAGGCTTTGGGCTCCCCTAGGCTAAGGCTAGGGCTCCCCTAGCCTTCAGGCTAGGGCTCCCCTAGCCTTCAGGCTCGGGCACCCCTAGGCTTTGGGCTCCCCCAGGCTAAGGCTAGGGCTCCCCTAGCCTTCAGGCTCGGGCACCCCTAGGCTTTGGGCTCCCCCAGGCTAAGGCTAGGGCTCCCCTAGCCTTCAGGCTAGGGCACCCCTAGGCTTTGGGCTCCCCCAGGCTAAGGCTAGGGCTCCCCTAGCCTTCAGGCTAGGGCACCCCTAGGCTTTAGGCTAGGGCTCCCCCAGGCTAAGGCCAGGGCTCCCCTAGCCTTCAGGCTAGGGCACCCCTAGGCTTTAGGCTAGGGCTCCCCCAGGCTAAGGCCAGGGCTCCCCTAGCCTTCAGGCTAGGGCACCCCTAGGCTTTAGGCTAGGGCTCCCCCAGGCTAAGGCCAGGGCTCCCCTAGCCTTCAGGCTAGGGCACCCCTAGGCTTTAGGCTAGGGCTCCCCCAGGCTAAGGCCAGGGCTCCCCTAGCCTTCAGGCTAGGGCACCCCTAGGCTTTAGGCTAGGGCTCCCCCAGGCTAAGGCCAGGGCTCCCCTAGCCTTCAGGCTAGGGCACCCCTAGGCTTTAGGCTAGGGCTCCCCCAGGCTAAGGCCAGGGCTCCCCTAGCCTTCAGGCTAGGGCACCCCTAGGCTTTAGGCTAGGGCTCCCCCAGGCTAAGGCCAGGGCTCCCCTAGCCTTCAGGCTAGGGCACCCCTAGGCTTTAGGCTAGGGCTCCCCCAGGCTAAGGCCAGGGCTCCCCTAGCCTTCAGGCTAGGGCACCCCTAGGCTTTAGGCTAGGGCTCCCCCAGGCTAAGGCCAGGGCTCCCCTAGCCTTCAGGCTAGGGCACCCCTAGGCTTTAGGCTAGGGCTCCCCCAGGCTAAGGCCAGGGCTCCCCTAGCCTTCAGGCTAGGGCACCCCTAGGCTTTAGGCTAGGGCTCCCCCAGGCTAAGGCCAGGGCTCCCCTAGCCTTCAGGCTAGGGCACCCCTAGGCTTTAGGCTAGGGCTCCCCCAGGCTAAGGCCAGGGCTCCCCTAGCCTTCAGGCTAGGGCACCCCTAGGCTTTAGGCTAGGGCTCCCCCAGGCTAAGGCCAGGGCTCCCCTAGCCTTCAGGCTAGGGCACCCCTAGGCTTTAGACTAGGGCTCCCCCAGGCTAAGGCCAGGGCTCCCCTAGCCTTCAGGCTAGGGCACCCCTAGGCTTTAGGCTAGGGCTCCCCCAGGCTAACGCCAGGGCTCCCCTAGCCTTCAGGCTAGGGCACCCCTAGGCTTTAGGCTAGGGCTCCCCCAGGCTAAGGCCAGGGCTCCCCTAGCCTTCAGGCTAGGGCACCCCTAGGCTTTAGGCTAGGGCTCCCCCAGGCTAAGGCCAGGGCTCCCCTAGCCTTCAGGCTAGGGCACCCCTAGGCCTTAGGCTAGGGCTCCCCCAGGCTAAGGCCAGGGCTCCCCTAGCCTTCAGGCTAGGGCACCCCTAGGCTTTAGGCTAGGGCTCCCCCAGGCTAAGGCCAGGGCTCCCCTAGCCTTCAGGCTAGGGCACCCCTAGGCTTTAGGCTAGGGCTCCCCCAGGCTAAGGCCAGGGCTCCCCTAGCTTTCAGGCTAGGGCACCCCTAGGCTTTGGGCTCCCCCAGGCTAAGGCTAGGGCTCCCCTAGCCTTCAGGCTAGGGCACCCCTAGGCTTTAGGCTAGGGCTCCCCTAGGCTAAGGCTAGGGCTCCCCTAGCCTTCAGGCTAGGGCACCCCTAGGCTTTGGGCTCCCCTAGGCTAAGGCTAGGGCTCCCCTAGCCTTCAGGCTAGGGCACCCCTAGGCTTTAGGCTAGGGCTCCCCTAGGCTAAGGCTAGGGCTCCCCTAGCCTTCAGGCTAGGGCACCCCTAGGCTTTGGGCTCCCCTAGGCTAAGGCTAGGGCTCCCCTAGCCTTCAGGCTAGGGCACCCCTAGGCTTTAGGCTAGGGCTCCCCTAGGCTAAGGCTAGGGCTCCCCTAGCCTTCAGGCTAGGGCACCGCTAGGCTTTGGGCTCCCCTAGGCTAAGGCTAGGGCTCCCCTAGCCTTCAGGCTAGGGCACCCCTAGGCTTTAGGCTAGGGCTCCCCTAGGCTAAGGCTAGGGCTCCCCTAGCCTTCAGGCTAGGGCACCCCTAGGCTTTGGGCTCCCCTAGGCTAAGGCTAGGGCTCCCCTAGCCTTCAGGCTAGGGCACCCCTAGGCTTTAGGCTAGGGCTCCCCTAGGCTAAGGCTAGGGCTCCCCTAGCCTTCAGGCTAGGGCACCCCTAGGCTTTGGGCTCCCCTAGGCTAAGGCTAGGGCTCCCCTAGCCTTCAGGCTAGGGCACCCCTAGGCTTTAGGCTAGGGCTCACCTAGGCTAAGGCTATGGCTCCCCTAGCCTTCAGGCTAGGGCACCCCTAGGCTTTGGGCTCCCCTAGGCTAAGGCTAGGGCTCCCCTAGCCTTCAGGCTAGGGCACCCCTAGGCTTTAGGCTAGGGCTCCCCTAGGCTAATGCTAGGGCTCCCCTAGCCTTCAGGCTAGGGCACCCCTAGGCTTTGGGCTCCCCTAGGCTAAGGCTAGGGCTCCCCTAGCCTTCAGGCTAGGGCACCCCTAGGCTTTGGGCTCCCCTAGGCTAAGGCTAGGGCTCCCCTAGCCTTCAGGCTAGGGCACCCCTAGGCTTTGGGCTCCCCTAGGCTAAGGCTAGGGCTCCCCTAGCCTTCAGGCTAGGGCACCCCTAGGCTTTAGGCTAGGGCTCCCCTAGGCTAAGGCTAGGGCTCCCCTAGCCTTCAGGCTAGGGCACCCCTAGGCTTTGGGCTCCCCTAGGCTAAGGCTAGGGCTCCCCTAGCCTTCAGGCTAGGGCACCCCTAGGCTTTGGGCTCCCCTAGGCTAAGGCTAGGGCTCCCCTAGCCTTCAGGCTAGGGCACCCCTAGGCTTTGGGCTCCCCTAGGCTAAGGCTAGGGCTCCCCTAGCCTTCAGGCTAGGGCACCCCTAGGCTTTGGGCTCCCCTAGGCTAAGGCTAGGGCTCCCCTAGCCTTCAGGCTAGGGCACCCCTAGGCTTTAGGCTAGGGCTCCCCTAGGCTAAGGCTAGGGCTCCCCTAGCCTTCAGGCTAGGGCACCCCTAGGCTTTGGGCTCCCGTAGGCTAAGGCTAGGGCTCCCCTAGCCTTCAGGCTAGGGCACCCCTAGGCTTTAGGTTAGGGCTCCCCTAGGCTAAGGCTAGGTCTCCCCTAACCTTCAGGCTAGGGCACCCCTAGGCTTTAGGCTAGGGCTCCCCTAGGCTAAGGCTAGGGCTCCCCTAGCCTTCAGGCTAGGGCACCCCTAGGCTTTAGGCTAGGGCTCCCCTAGGCTAAGGCTAGGGCTCCCCTAGCCTTCAGGCTAGGGCACCCCTAGGCTTTAGGCTAGGGCTCCCCTAGGCTAAGGCTAGGGCTCCCCTAGCCTTCAGGCTAGGGCACCCCTAGGCTTTAGGCTAGGGCTCCCCTAGGCTAAGGCTAGGGCTCCCCTAGCCTTCAGGCTAGGGCACCCCTAGGCTTTAGGCTAGGGCTCCCCTAGGCTAAGGCTAGGGCTCCCCTAGCCTTCAGGCTAGGGCACCCCTAGGCTTTAGGCTAGGGCTCCCCTAGGCTAAGGCTAGGGCTCCCCTAGGCTAAGGCTAGGGCTCCCCTAGCCTTCAGGCTAGGGCACCCCTAGGCTTTAGGCTAGGGCTCCCCTAGGCTGAGGCTAGGGCTCCCCTAGCCTTCAGGCTAGGGCACCCCTAGGCTTTAGGCTCCCCTAGGCTAAGGCTAGGGATCCCCTAGCCTTCAGGCTAGGGCACCCCTAGGCTTTAGGCTCCCCTAGGCTAAGGCTAGGGCTCCCCTAGCCTTCAGGCTAGGGCACCCCTAGGCTTTAGGCTCCCCTAGGCTAAGGCTAGGGCTCCCCTAGCCTTCAGGCTAGGGCACCCCTAGGCTTTAGGCTCCCCTAGGCTAAGGCTAGGGCTCCCCTAGGCTAAGGCTAGGGCTCCCCTAGCCTTCAGGCTAGGGCACCCCTAGGCTTTAGGCTCCCCTAGGCTAAGGCTAGGGCTCCCCTAGCCTTCAGGCTAGGGCAACCCTAGGCTTTAGGCTCCCCTAGGCTAAGGCTAGGGCTCCCCTAGCCTTCAGGCTAGGGCACCCCTAGGCTTTAGGCTCCCCTAGGCTAAGGCTAGGGCTCCCCTAGGCTAAGGCTAGGGCTCCCCTAGCCTTCAGGCTAGGGCACCCCTAGGCTTTAGGCTCCCCTAGGCTAAGGCTAGGGCTCCCCTAGCCTTCAGGCTAGGGCACCCCTAGGCTTTAGGCTCCCCTAGGCTAAGGCTAGGGCTCCCCTAGCCTTCAGGCTAGGGCACCCCTAGGCTTTAGGCTCCCCTAGGCTAAGGCTAGGGCTCCCCTAGCCTTCAGGCTAGGGCACCCCTAGGCTTTAGGCTCCCCTAGGCTAAGGCTAGGGCACCCCTAGCCTTCAGGCTAGGGCACCCCTAGGCTTTAGGCTCCCCTAGGCTAAGGCTAGGTCTCCCCTAGCCTTCAGGCTAGGGCACCCCTAGGCTTTAGGCTCCCCTAGGCTAAGGCTAGGGCTCCCCTAGCCTTCAGGCTAGGGCACCCCTAGGCTTTAGGCTCCCCTAGGCTAAGGCTAGGGCTCCCCTAGCCTTCAGGCTAGGGCACCCCTAGGCTTTAGGCTCCCCTAGGCTAAGGCTAGGGCTCCCCTAGCCTTCAGGCTAGGGCACCCCTAGGCTTTAGGCTCCCCTAGGCTAAGGCTAGGGCTCCCCTAGCCTTCAGGCTAGGGCACCCCTAGGCTTTAGGCTCCCCTAGGCTAAGGCTAGGGCTCCCCTAGCCTTCAGGCTAGGGCACCCCTAGGCTTTAGGCTCCCCTAGGCTAAGGCTAGGGCTCCCCTAGCCTTCAGGCTAGGGCACCCCTAGGCTTTAGGCTCCCCTAGGCTAAGGCTAGGGCTCCCCTAGCCTTCAGGCTAGGGCACCCCTAGGCTTTAGGCTCCCCTAGGCTAAGGCTAGGGCTCCCCTAGCCTTCAGGCTAGGGCACCCCTAGGCTTTAGGCTCCCCTAGGCTAAGGCTAGGGCTCCCCTAGCCTTCAGGCTAGGGCACCCCTAGGCTTTAGGCTCCCCTAGGCTAAGGCTAGGGCTCCCCTAGCCTTCAGGCTAGGGCACCCCTAGGCTTTAGGCTCCCCTAGGCTAAGGCTAGGGCTCCCCTAGCCTTCAGGCTAGGGCACCCCTAGGCTTTAGGCTCCCCTAGGCTAAGGCTAGGGCTCCCCTAGCCTTCAGGCTAGGGCACCCCTAGGCTTTAGGCTCCCCTAGGCTAAGGCTAGGGCTCCCCTAGCCTTCAGGCTAGGGCACCCCTAGGCTTTAGGCTCCCCTAGGCTAAGGCTAGGGCTCCCCTAGCCTTCAGGCTAGGGCACCCCTAGGCTTTAGGCTCCCCTAGGCTAAGGCTAGGGCTCCCCTAGGCTAAGGCTAGGGCTCCCCTAGCCTTCAGGCTAGGGCACCCCTAGGCTTTAGGCTAGGGCTCCCCTAGACTAAGGCTAGGGCTCCCCTAGCCTTCAGGCTAGGGCACCCCTAGGCTTTAGGCTAGGGCTCCCCTTGGCTAAGGCTAGGGCTCCCCTAGCCTTCAGGCTAGGGCACCCCTAGGCTTTAGGCTAGGGCTCCCCTAGGCTAAGGCTAGGGCTCCCCTAGCCTTCAGGCTAGGGCACCCCTAGGCTTTAGGCTAGGGCTCCCCTAGGCTAAGGCTAGGGCTCCCCTAGCCTTCAGGCTAGGGCACCCCTAGGCTTTAGGCTAGGGCTCCCCTAGGCTAAGGCTAGGGCTCCCCTAGCCTTCAGGCTAGGGCACCCCTAGGCTTTAGGCTAGGGCTCCCCTAGGCTAAGGCTAGGGCTCCCCTAGCCTTCAGGCTAGGGCACCCCTAGGCTTTAGGCTAGGGCTCCCCTAGGTTAAGGCTAGGGCTCCCCTAGCCTTCAGGCTAGGGCACCCCTAGGCTTTAGGCTCCCCTAGGCTAAGGCTAGGGCTCCCCTAGCCTTCAGGCTAGGGCACCCCTAGGCTTTAGGCTCCCCTAGGCTAAGGCTAGGGCTCCCCTAGGCTAAGGCTAGGGCTCCCCTAGCCTTCAGGCTAGGGCACCCCTAGGCTTTCGGCTCCCCTAGGCTAAGGCTAGGGCACCCCTAGGCTTTAGGCTCCCCTAGGCTAAGGCTAGGGCTCCCCTAGGCTAAGGCTAGGGCTCCCCTAGCCTTCAGGCTAGGGCACCCCTAGGCTTTCGGCTCCCCTAGGCTAAGGCTAGGGCTCCCCTAGCCTTCAGGCTAGGGCACCCCTAGGCTTTCGGCTCCCCTAGGCTAAGGCTAGGGCTCCCCTAACCTTCAGGCTAGGGCACCCCTAGGCTTTCGGCTCCCCTAGGCTAAGGCTAGGGCTCCCCTAGCCTTCAGGCTAGGGCACCCCTAGGCTTTCGGCTCCCCTAGGCTAAGGCTAGGGCTCCCCTAGCCTTCAGGCTAGGGCACCCCTAGGCTTTCGGCTCCCCTAGGCTAAGGCTAGGGCTCCCCTAGCCTTCAGGCTAGGGCACCCCTAGGCTTTCGGCTCCCCTAGGCTAAGGCTAGGGCTCCCCTAGCCTTCAGGCTAGGGCACCCCTAGGCTTTCGGCTCCCCTAGGCTAAGGCTAGGGCTCCCCTAGCCTTCAGGCTAGGGCACCCCTAGGCTTTCGGCTCCCCTAGGCTAAGGCTAGGGCTCCCCTAGCCTTCAGGCTAGGGCACCCCTAGGCTTTCGGCTCCCCTAGGCTAAGGCTAGGGCTCCCCTAGCCTTCAGGCTAGGGCACCCCTAGGCTTTCGGCTCCCCTAGGCTAAGGCTAGGGCTCCCCTAGCCTTCAGGCTAGGGCACCCCTAGGCTTTCGGCTCCCCTAGGCTAAGGCTAGGGCTCCCCTAGCCTTCAGGCTAGGGCACCCCTAGGCTTTCGGCTCCCCTAGGCTAAGGCTAGGGCTCCCCTAGCCTTCAGGCTAGGGCACCCCTAGGCTTTCGGCTCCCCTAGGCTAAGGCTAGGGCTCCCCTAGCCTTCAGGCTAGGGCACCCCTAGGCTTTCGGCTCCCCTAGGCTAAGGCTAGGGCTCCCCTAGCCTTCAGGCTAGGGCACCCCTAGGCTTTCGGCACCCCTAGGCTAAGGCTAGGGCTCCCCTAGCCTTCAGGCTAGGGCACCCCTAGGCTTTCGGCTCCCCTAGGCTAAGGCTAGGGCTCCCCTAGCCTTCAGGCTAGGGCACCCCTAGGCTTTCGGCACCCCTAGGCTAAGGCTAGGGCTCCCCTAGCCTTCAGGCTAGGGCACCCCTAGGCTTTCGGCACCCCTAGGCTAAGGCTAGGGCTCCCCTAGCCTTCAGGCTAGGGCACCCCTAGGCTTTCGGCTCCCCTAGGCTAAGGCTAGGGCTCCCCTAGCCTTCAGGCTAGGGCACCCCTAGGCTTTCGGCTCCCCTAGGCTAAGGCTAGGGCTCCCCTAGCCTTCAGGCTAGGGCACCCCTAGGCTTTCGGCTCCCCTAGGCTAAGGCTAGGGCTCCCCTAGCCTTCAGGCTAGGGCACCCCTAGGCTTTTCGCCTCCCCTAGGCTAAGGCTAGGGCTCCCCTAGCCTTCAGGCTAGGGCACCCCTAGGCTTTTCGCCTCCCCTAGGCTAAGGCTAGGGCTCCCCTAGCCTTCAGGCTAGGGCACCCCTGGCTTTCGGCTCCCCTAGGCTAAGGCTAGGGCTCCCCTAGCCTTCAGGCTAGGGCACCCCTAGGCTTTCGGCTCCCCTAGGCTAAGGCTAGGGCTCCCCTAGCCTTCAGGCTAGGGCACCCCTAGGCTTTCGGCTCCCCTAGGCTAAGGCTAGGGCTCCCCTAGCCTTCAGGCTAGGGCACCCCTAGGCTTTCGGCTCCCCTAGGCTAAGGCTAGCGCTCCCCTAGCCTTCAGGCTAGGGCACCCCTAGGCTTTCGGCTCCCCTAGGCTAAGGCTAGGGCTCCCCTAGCCTTCAGGCTAGGGCACCCCTAGGCTTTCGGCTCCCCTAGGCTAAGGCTAGGGCTCCCCTAGCCTTCAGGCTAGGGCACCCCTAGGCTTTCGGCTCCCCTAGGCTAAGGCTAGGGCTCCCCTAGCCTTCAGGCTAGGGCACCCCTAGGCTTTCGGCTCCCCTAGGCTAAGGCTAGGGCTCCCCTAGCCTTCAGGCTAGGTCACCCCTAGGCTTTCGGCTCCCCTAGGCTAAGGCTAGGGCTCCCCTAGCCTTCAGGCTAGGGCACCCCTAGGCTTTCGGCTCCCCTAGGCTAAGGCTAGGGCTCCCCTAGCCTTCAGGCTAGGGCACCCCTAGGCTTTCGGCTCCCCTAGGCTAAGGCTAGGGCTCCCCTAGCCTTCAGGCTAGGGCACCCCTAGGCTTTCGGCTCCCCTAGGCTAAGGCTAGGGCTCCCCTAGCCTTCAGGCTAGGGCACCCCTAGGCTTTCGGCTCCCCTAGGCTAAGGCTAGGGCTCCCCTAGCCTTCAGGCTAGGGCACCCCTAGGCTTTCGGCTCCCCTAGGCTAAGGCTAGGGCTCCCCTAGCCTTCAGGCTAGGGCACCCCTAGGCTTTCGGCTCCCCTAGGCTAAGGCTAGGGCTCCCCTAGCCTTCAGGCTAGGGCACCCCTAGGCTTTCGGCTCCCCTAGGCTAAGGCTAGGGCTCCCCGAGCCTTCAGGCTAGGGCACCCCTAGGCTTTCGGCTCCCCTAGGCTAAGGCTAGGGCTCCCCGAGCCTTCAGGCTAGGGCACCCATAGGCTTTCGGCTCCCCTAGGCTAAGGCTAGGGCTCCCCTAGCCTTCAGGCTAGGGCACCCCTAGGCTTTCGGCTCCCCTAGGCTAAGGCTAGGGCTCCCCTAGCCTTCAGGCTAGGGCTCCCCTAGCCTTCAGGCTAGGGCACCCCTAGGCTTTCGGCTCCCCTAGGCTAAGGCTAGGGCTCCCCTAGCCTTCAGGCTAGGGCTCCCCTAGCCTTCAGGCTAGGGCACCCCTAGGCTTTCGGCTCCCCTAGGCTAAGGCTAGGGCTCCCCTAGCCTTCAGGCTAGGGCTCCCCTAGCCTTCAGGCTAGGGCACCCCTAGGCTTTAGGCTCCCCTAGGCTAAGGCTAGGGCTCCCCTAGCCTTCAGGCTAGGGCTCCCCTAGCCTTCAGGCTAGGGCACCCCTAGGCTTTAGGCTCCCCTAGGCTAAGGCTAGGGCTCCCCTAGCCTTCAGGCTAGGGCACCCCTAGGCTTTAGGCTAGGGCTCCCCTAGGCTAAGGCTAGGGCTCCCCTAGCCTTCAGGCTAGGGCACCCCTAGGCTTTAGGCTCCCCTAGGCTAAGGCTAGGGCTCCCCTAGCCTTCAGGCTAGGGCACCCCTAGGCTTTAGGCTAGGGCTCCCCTAGGCTAAGGCTAGGGCTCCCCTAGCCTTCAGGCTAGGGCACCCCTAGGCTTTAGGCTCCCCTAGGCTAAGGCTAGGGCTCCCCTAGCCTTCAGGCTAGGGCACCCCTAGGCTTTAGGCTAGGGCTCCCCTAGGCTAAGGCTAGGGCTCCCCTAGCCTTCAGACTAGGGCACCCCTAGGCTTTAGGCTCCCCTAGGCTAAGGCTAGGGCTCCCCTAGCCTTCAGGCTAGGGCACCCCTAGGCTTTAGGCTAGGGCACCCCTAGGCTAAGGCTAGGGCTCCCCTAGCCTTCAGGCTAGGGCACCCCTAGGCTTTAGGCTCCCCTAGGCTAAGGCTAGGGCTCCCCTAGCCTTCAGGCTAGGGCACCCCTAGGCTTTAGGCTAGGGCTCCCCTAGGCTAAGGCTAGGGCTCCCCTAGCCTTCAGGCTAGGGCACCCCTAGGCTTTGGGCTCCCCTAGGCTAAGGCTAGGGCTTCCCTAGCCTTCAGGCTAGGGCACCCCTAGGCTTTAGGCTAGGGCTCCCCTAGGCTAAGGCTAGGGCTCCCCTAGCCTTCAGGCTAGGGCACCCCTAGGCTTTGGGCTCCCCTAGGCTAAGGCTAGGGCTCCCCTAGCCTTCAGGCTAGGGCACCCCTAGGCTTTAGGCTAGGGCTCCCCTATGCTAAGGCTAGGGCTCCCCTAGCCTTCAGGCTAGGGCGCCCCTAGGCTTTGGGCTCCCCTAGGCTAAGGCTAGGGCTCTCCTAGCCTTCAGGCTAGGGCGCCCCTAGGCTTTAGGCTAGGGCTCCCCGAGGCGAAGGCTAGGGCTCCCCTAGCCTTCAGGCTAGGGCGCCCCTAGGCTTTGGGCTCCCCGAGGCGAAGGCTAGGGCTCCCCTAGCCTTCAGGCTAGGGCGCCCCTAGGCTTTGGGCTCCCCGAGGCGAAGGCTAGGGCTCCCCTAGCCTTCAGGCTAGGGCGCCCCTAGGCTTTGGGCTCCCCGAGGCGAAGGCTAGGGCTCCCCTAGCCTTCAGGCTAGGGCGCCCCTAGGCTTTGGGCTCCCCGAGGCGAAGGCTAGGGCTCCCCTAGCCTTCAGGCTAGGGCGCCCCTAGGCTTTGGGCTCCCCGAGGCGAAGGCTAGGGCTCCCCTAGCCTTCAGGCTAGGGCGCCCCTAGGCTTTGGGCTCCCCGAGGCGAAGGCTAGGGCTCCCCTAGCCTTCAGGCTAGGGCGCCCCTAGGCTTTGGGCTCCCCGAGGCGAAGGCTAGGGCTCCCCTAGCCTTCAGGCTAGGGCGCCCCTAGGCTTTGGGCTCCCCGAGGCGAAGGCTAGGGCTCCCCTAGCCTTCAGGCTAGGGCGCCCCTAGGCTTTGGGCTCCCCGAGGCGAAGGCTAGGGCTCCCCTAGCCTTCAGGCTAGGGCGCCCCTAGGCTTTGGGCTCCCCGAGGCGAAGGCTAGGGCTCCCCTAGCCTTCAGGCTAGGGCGCCCCTAGGCTTTGGGCTCCCCGAGGCGAAGGCTAGGGCTCCCCTAGCCTTCAGGCTAGGGCGCCCCTAGGCTTTGGGCTCCCCGAGGCGAAGGCTAGGGCTCCCCTAGCCTTCAGGCTAGGGCGCCCCTAGGCTTTGGGCTCCCCGAGGCGAAGGCTAGGGCTCCCCTAGCCTTCAGGCTAGGGCGCCCCTAGGCTTTGGGCTCCCCGAGGCGAAGGCTAGGGCTCCCCTAGCCTTCAGGCTAGGGCGCCCCTAGGCTTTGGGCTCCCCGAGGCGAAGGCTAGGGCTCCCCTAGCCTTCAGGCTAGGGCGCCCCTAGGCTTTGGGCTCCCCGAGGCGAAGGCTAGGGCTCCCCTAGCCTTCAGGCTAGGGCGCCCCTAGGCTTTGGGCTCCCCGAGGCGAAGGCTAGGGCTCCCCTAGCCTTCAGGCTAGGGCGCCCCTAGGCTTTGGGCTCCCCGAGGCGAAGGCTAGGGCTCCCCTAGCCTTCAGGCTAGGGCGCCCCTAGGCTTTGGGCTCCCCGAGGCGAAGGCTAGGGCTCCCCTAGCCTTCAGGCTAGGGCGCCCCTAGGCTTTGGGCTCCCCGAGGCGAAGGCTAGGGCTCCCCTAGCCTTCAGGCTAGGGCGCCCCTAGGCTTTGGGCTCCCCGAGGCGAAGGCTAGGGCTCCCCTAGCCTTCAGGCTAGGGCGCCCCTAGGCTTTGGGCTCCCCGAGGCGAAGGCTAGGGCTCCCCTAGCCTTCAGGCTAGGGCGCCCCTAGGCTTTGGGCTCCCCGAGGCGAAGGCTAGGGCTCCCCTAGCCTTCAGGCTAGGGCGCCCCTAGGCTTTGGGCTCCCCGAGGCGAAGGCTAGGGCTCCCCTAGCCTTCAGGCTAGGGCGCCCCTAGGCTTTGGGCTCCCCGAGGCGAAGGCTAGGGCTCCCCTAGCCTTCAGGCTAGGGCGCCCCTAGGCTTTGGGCTCCCCGAGGCGAAGGCTAGGGCTCCCCTAGCCTTCAGGCTAGGGCGCCCCTAGGCTTTGGGCTCCCCGAGGCGAAGGCTAGGGCTCCCCTAGCCTTCAGGCTAGGGCGCCCCTAGGCTTTGGGCTCCCCGAGGCGAAGGCTAGGGCTCCCCTAGCCTTCAGGCTAGGGCGCCCCTAGGCTTTGGGCTCCCCGAGGCGAAGGCTAGGGCTCCCCTAGCCTTCAGGCTAGGGCGCCCCTAGGCTTTGGGCTCCCCGAGGCGAAGGCTAGGGCTCCCCTAGCCTTCAGGCTAGGGCGCCCCTAGGCTTTGGGCTCCCCGAGGCGAAGGCTAGGGCTCCCCTAGCCTTCAGGCTAGGGCGCCCCTAGGCTTTGGGCTCCCCGAGGCGAAGGCTAGGGCTCCCCTAGCCTTCAGGCTAGGGCGCCCCTAGGCTTTGGGCTCCCCGAGGCGAAGGCTAGGGCTCCCCTAGCCTTCAGGCTAGGGCGCCCCTAGGCTTTGGGCTCCCCGAGGCGAAGGCTAGGGCTCCCCTAGCCTTCAGGCTAGGGCGCCCCTAGGCTTTGGGCTCCCCGAGGCGAAGGCTAGGGCTCCCCTAGCCTTCAGGCTAGGGCACCCCTAGGCTTTGGGCTCCCCGAGGCGAAGGCTAGGGCTCCCCTAGCCTTCAGGCTAGGGCTCCCCTAGGCTTTAGGCTCCCCGAGGCGAAGGCTAGGGCTCCCCTAGGCTAAGGCTAGGGCTCCCCTAGCCTTCAGGCTAGGGCACCCCTAGGCTTTAGGCTAGGGCTCCCCTTGGCTAAGGCTAGGGCTCCCCTAGCCTTCAGGCTAGGGCACCCCTAGGCTTTAGGCTAGGGCTCCCCTAGGCTAAGGCTAGGGCTCCCCTAGCCTTCAGGCTAGGGCACCCCTAGGCTTTAGGCTAGGGCTCCCCTAGGCTAAGGCTAGGGCTCCCCTAGCCTTCAGGCTAGGGCACCCCTAGGCTTTAGGCTAGGGCTCCCCTAGGCTAAGGCTAGGGCTCTCCTAGCCTTCAGGCTAGGGCACCCCTAGGCTTTAGGCTAGGGCTCCCCTAGGCTAAGGCTAGGGCTCCCCTAGCCTTCAGGCTAGGGCACCCCTAGGCTTTAGGCTAGGGCTCCCCTAGGTTAAGGCTAGGGCTCCCCTAGCCTTCAGGCTAGGGCACCCCTAGGCTTTAGGCTCCCCTAGGCTAAGGCTAGGGCTCCCCTAGCCTTCAGGCTAGGGCACCCCTAGGCTTTAGGCTCCCCTAGGCTAAGGCTAGGGCTCCCCTAGGCTAAGGCTAGGGCTCCCCTAGCCTTCAGGCTAGGGCACGCCTAGGCTTTCGGCTCCCCTAGGCTAAGGCTAGGGCACCCCTAGGCTTTAGGCTCCCCTAGGCTAAGGCTAGGGCTCCCCTAGGCTAAGGCTAGGGCTCCCCTAGCCTTCAGGCTAGGGCACCCCTAGGCTTTCGGCTCCCCTAGGCTAAGGCTAGGGCTCCCCTAGCCTTCAGGCTAGGGCACCCCTAGGCTTTCGGCTCCCCTAGGCTAAGGCTAGGGCTCCCCTAGCCTTCAGGCTAGGGCACCCCTAGGCTTTCGGCTCCCCTAGGCTAAGGCTAGGGCTCCCCTAGCCTTCAGGCTAGGGCACCCCTAGGCTTTCGGCTCCCCTAGGCTAAGGCTAGGGCTCCCCTAGCCTTCAGGCTAGGGCACCCCTAGGCTTTCGGCTCCCCTAGGCTAAGGCTAGGGCTCCCCTAGCCTTCAGGCTAGGGCACCCCTAGGCTTTCGGCTCCCCTAGGCTAAGGCTAGGGCTCCCCTAGCCTTCAGGCTAGGGCACCCCTAGGCTTTCGGCTCCCCTAGGCTAAGGCTAGGGCTCCCCTAGCCTTCAGGCTAGGGCACCCCTAGGCTTTCGGCTCCCCTAGGCTAAGGCTAGGGCTCCCCTAGCCTTCAGGCTAGGGCACCCCTAGGCTTTCGGCTCCCCTAGGCTAAGGCTAGGGCTCCCCTAGCCTTCAGGCTAGGGCACCCCTAGGCTTTCGGCTCCCCTAGGCTAAGGCTAGGGCTCCCCTAGCCTTCAGGCTAGGGCACCCCTAGGCTTTCGGCTCCCCTAGGCTAAGGCTAGGGCTCCCCTAGCCTTCAGGCTAGGGCACCCCTAGGCTTTCGGCTCCCCTAGGCTAAGGCTAGGGCTCCCCTAGCCTTCAGGCTAGGGCACCCCTAGGCTTTCGGCTCCCCTAGGCTAAGGCTAGGGCTCCCCTAGCCTTCAGGCTAGGGCACCCCTAGGCTTTCGGCTCCCCTAGGCTAAGGCTAGGGCTCCCCTAGCCTTCAGGCTAGGGCACCCCTAGGCTTTCGGCTCCCCTAGGCTAAGGCTAGGGCTCCCCTAGCCTTCAGGCTAGGGCACCCCTAGGCTTTCGGCTCCCCTAGGCTAAGGCTAGGGCTCCCCTAGCCTTCAGGCTAGGGCACCCCTAGGCTTTCGGCTCCCCTAGGCTAAGGCTAGGGCTCCCCTAGCCTTCAGGCTAGGGCACCCCTAGGCTTTCGGCTCCCCTAGGCTAAGGCTAGGGCTCCCCTAGCCTTCAGGCTAGGGCATCCCTAGGCTTTCGGCTCCCCTAGGCTAAGGCTAGGGCTCCCCTAGCCTTCAGGCTAGGGCACCCCTAGGCTTTTCGCCTCCCCTAGGCTAAGGCTAGGGCTCCCCTAGCCTTCAGGCTAGGGCACCCCTAGGCTTTTCGCCTCCCCTAGGCTAAGGCTAGTGCTCCCCTAGCCTTCAGGCTAGGGCACCCCTGGCTTTCGGCTCCCCTAGGCTAAGGCTAGGGCTCCCCTAGCCTTCAGGCTAGGGCACCCCTAGGCTTTCGGCTCCCCTAGGCTAAGGCTAGGGCTCCCCTAGCCTTCAGGCTAGGGCACCCCTAGGCTTTCGGCTCCCCTAGGCTAAGGCTAGGGCTCCCCTAGCCTTCAGGCTAGGGCACCCCTAGGCTTTCGGCTCCCCTAGGCTAAGGCTAGGGCTCCCCTAGCCTTCAGGCTAGGGCACCCCTAGGCTTTCGGCTCCCCTAGGCTAAGGCTAGGGCTCCCCTAGCCTTCAGGCTAGGGCACCCCTAGGCTTTCGGCTCCCCTAGGCTAAGGCTAGGGCTCCCCTAGCCTTCAGGCTAGGGCACCCCTAGGCTTTCGGCTCCCCTAGGCTAAGGCTAGGGCTCCCCTAGCCTTCAGGCTAGGGCACCCCTAGGCTTTCGGCTCCCCTAGGCTAAGGCTAGGGCTCCCCTAGCCTTCAGGCTAGGGCACCCCTAGGCTTTCGGCTCCCCTAGGCTAAGGCTAGGGCTCCCCTAGCCTTCAGGCTAGGGCACCCCTAGGCTTTCGGCTCCCCTAGGCTAAGGCTAGGGCTCCCCTAGCCTTCAGGCTAGGGCACCCCTAGGCTTTCGGCTCCCCTAGGCTAAGGCTAGGGCTCCCCTAGCCTTCAGGCTAGGGCACCCCTAGGCTTTCGGCTCCCCTAGGCTAAGGCTAGGGCTCCCCTAGCCTTCAGGCTAGGGCACCCCTAGGCTTTCGGCTCACCTAGGCTAAGGCTAGGGCTCCCCTAGCCTTCAGGCTAGGGCACCCCTAGGCTTTCGGCTCCCCTAGGCTAAGGCTAGGGCTCCCCTAGCCTTCAGGCTAGGGCACCCCTAGGCTTTCGGCTCCCCTAGGCTAAGGCTAGGGCTCCCCTAGCCTTCAGGCTAGGGCACCCCTAGGCTTTCGGCTCCCCTAGGCTAAGGCTAGGGCTCCCCTAGCCTTCAGGCTAGGGCACCCCTAGGCTTTCGGCTCCCCTAGGCTAAGGCTAGGGCTCCCCTAGCCTTCAGGCTAGGGCACCCCTAGGCTTTCGGCTCCCCTAGGCTAAGGCTAGGGCTCCCCTAGCCTTCAGGCTAGGGCACCCCTAGGCTTTCGGCTCCCCTAGGCTAAGGCTAGGGCTCCCCTAGCCTTCAGGCTAGGGCACCCCTAGGCTTTCGGCTCCCCTAGGCTAAGGCTAGGGCTCCCCTAGCCTTCAGGCTAGGGCACCCCTAGGCTTTCGGCTCCCCTAGGCTAAGGCTAGGGCTCCCCTAGCCTTCAGGCTAGGGCACCCCTAGGCTTTCGGCTCCCCTAGGCTAAGGCTAGGGCTCCCCTAGCCTTCAGGCTAGGGCACCCCTAGGCTTTCGGCTCCCCTAGGCTAAGGCTAGGGCTCCCCTAGCCTTCAGGCTAGGGCACCCCTAGGCTTTCGGCTCCCCTAGGCTAAGGCTAGGGCTCCCCTAGCCTTCAGGCTAGGGCACCCCTAGGCTTTCGGCTCCCCTAGGCTAAGGCTAGGGCTCCCCTAGCCTTCAGGCTAGGGCACCCCTAGGCTTTCGGCTCCCCTAGGCTAAGGCTAGGGCTCCCCTAGCCTTCAGGCTAGGGCACCCCTAGGCTTTCGGCTCCCCTAGGCTAAGGCTAGGGCTCCCCTAGCCTTCAGGCTAGGGCACCCCTAGGCTTTCGGCTCCCCTAGGGTAAGGCTAGGGCTCCCCTAGCCTTCAGGCTAGGGCACCCCTAGGCTTTCGGCTCCCCTAGGCTAAGGCTAGGGCTCCCCTAGCCTTCAGGCTAGGGCACCCCTAGGCTTTCGGCTCCCCTAGGCTAAGGCTAGGGCTCCCCTAGCCTTCAGGCTAGGGCTCCCCTAGCCTTCAGGCTAGGGCACCCCTAGGCTTTCGGCTCCCCTAGGCTAAGGCTAGGGCTCCCCTAGCCTTCAGGCTAGGGCTCCCCTAGCCTTCAGGCTAGGGCACCCCTAGGCTTTCGGCTCCCCTAGGCTAAGGCTAGGGCTCCCCTAGCCTTCAGGCTAGGGCTCCCCTAGCCTTCAGGCTAGGGCACCCCTAGGCTTTAGGCTCCCCTAGGCTAAGGCTAGGGCTCCCCTAGCCTTCAGGCTAGGGCTCCCCTAGCCTTCAGGCTAGGGCACCCCTAGGCTTTAGGCTCCCCTAGGCTAAGGCTAGGGCTCCCCTAGCCTTCAGGCTAGGGCACCCCTAGGCTTTAGGCTAGGGCTCCCCTAGGCTAAGGCTAGGGCTCCCCTAGCCTTCAGGCTAGGGCACCCCTAGGCTTTAGGCTCCCCTAGGCTAAGGCTAGGGCTCCCCTAGCCTTCAGGCTAGGGCACCCCTAGGCTTTAGGCTAGGGCTCCCCTAGGCTAAGGCTAGGTCTCCCCTAGCCTTCAGGCTAGGGCACCCCTAGGCTTTAGGCTCCCCTAGGCTAAGGCTAGGGCTCCCCTAGCCTTCAGGCTAGGGCACCCCTAGGCTTTAGGCTAGGGCTCCCCTAGGCTAAGGCTAGGGCTCCCCTAGCCTTCAGACTAGGGCACCCCTAGGCTTTAGGCTCCCCTAGGCTAAGGCTAGGGCTCCCCTAGCCTTCAGGCTAGGGCACCCCTAGGCTTTAGGCTAGGGCTCCCCTAGGCTAAGGCTAGGGCTCCCCTAGCCTTCAGGCTAGGGCACCCCTAGGCTTTAGGCTCCCCTAGGCTAAGGCTAGGGCTCCCCTAGCCTTCAGGCTAGGGCACCCCTAGGCTTTAGGCTAGGGCTCCCCTAGGCTAAGGCTAGGGCTCCCCTAGCCTTCAGGCTAGGGCACCCCTAGGCTTTAGGCTCCCCTAGGCTAAGGCTAGGGCTCCCCTAGCCTTCAGGCTAGGGCACCCCTTGGCTTTAGGCTAGGGCTCCCCTAGGCTAAGGCTAGGGCTCCCCTAGCCTTCAGGCTAGGGCACCCCTAGGCTTTGGGCTCCCCTAGGCTAAGGCTAGGGCTCCCCTAGCCTTCAGGCTAGGGCACCCCTAGGCTTTAGGCTAGGGCTCCCCTATGCTAAGGCTAGGGCTCCCCTAGCCTTCAGGCTAGGGCACCCCTAGGCTTTGGGCTCCCCTAGGCTAAGGCTAGGGCTCTCCTAGCCTTCAGGCTAGGGCACCCCTAGGCTTTAGGCTAGGGCTCCCCTAGGCTAAGGCTAGGGCTCCCCTAGCCTTCAGGCTAGGGCACCCCTAGGCTTTGGGCTCCCCTAGGCTAAGGCTAGGGCTCCCCTAGCCTTCAGGCTAGGGCACCCCTAGGCTTTGGGCTCCCCTAGGCTAAGGCTAGGGCTCCCCTAGCCTTCAGGCTAGGGCACCCCTAGGCTTTGGGCTCCCCTAGGCTAAGGCTAGGGCTCCCCTAGCCTTCAGGCTAGGGCACCCCTAGGCTTTGGGCTCCCCTAGGCTAAGGCTAGGGCTCCCCTAGCCTTCAGGCTAGGGCACCCCTAGGCTTTGGGCTCCCCTAGGCTAAGGCTAGGGCTCCCCTAGCCTTCAGGCTAGGGCACCCCTAGGCTTTGGGCTCCCCTAGGCTAAGGCTAGGGCTCCCCTAGCCTTCAGGCTAGGGCACCCCTAGGCTTTGGGCTCCCCTAGGCTAAGGCTAGGGCTCCCCTAGCCTTCAGGCTAGGGCACCCCTAGGCTTTGGGCTCCCCTAGGCTAAGGCTAGGGCTCCCCTAGCCTTCAGGCTAGGGCACCCCTAGGCTTTGGGCTCCCCTAGGCTAAGGCTAGGGCTCCCCTAGCCTTCAGGCTAGGGCACCCCTAGGCTTTGGGCTCCCCTAGGCTAAGGCTAGGGCTCCCCTAGCCTTCAGGCTAGGGCACCCCTAGGCTTTGGGCTCCCCTAGGCTAAGGCTAGGGCTCCCCTAGCCTTCAGGCTAGGGCACCCCTAGGCTTTGGGCTCCCCTAGGCTAAGGCTAGGGCTCCCCTAGCCTTCAGGCTAGGGCACCCCTAGGCTTTGGGCTCCCCTAGGCTAAGGCTAGGGCTCCCCTAGCCTTCAGGCTAGGGCACCCCTAGGCTTTGGGCTCCCCTAGGCTAAGGCTAGGGCTCCCCTAGCCTTCAGGCTAGGGCACCCCTAGGCTTTGGGCTCCCCTAGGCTAAGGCTAGGGCTCCCCTAGCCTTCAGGCTAGGGCACCCCTAGGCTTTGGGCTCCCCTAGGCTAAGGCTAGGGCTCCCCTAGCCTTCAGGCTAGGGCACCCCTAGGCTTTGGGCTCCCCTAGGCTAAGGCTAGGGCTCCCCTAGCCTTCAGGCTAGGGCACCCCTAGGCTTTGGGCTCCCCTAGGCTAAGGCTAGGGCTCCCCTAGCCTTCAGGCTAGGGCACCCCTAGGCTTTGGGCTCCCCTAGGCTAAGGCTAGGGCTCCCCTAGCCTTCAGGCTAGGGCACCCCTAGGCTTTGGGCTCCCCTAGGCTAAGGCTAGGGCTCCCCTAGCCTTCAGGCTAGGGCACCCCTAGGCTTTGGGCTCCCCTAGGCTAAGGCTAGGGCTCCCCTAGCCTTCAGGCTAGGGCACCCCTAGGCTTTGGGCTCCCCTAGGCTAAGGCTAGGGCTCCCCTAGCCTTCAGGCTAGGGCACCCCTAGGCTTTGGGCTCCCCTAGGCTAAGGCTAGGGCTCCCCTAGCCTTCAGGCTAGGGCACCCCTAGGCTTTGGGCTCCCCTAGGCTAAGGCTAGGGCTCCCCTAGCCTTCAGGCTAGGGCACCCCTAGGCTTTGGGCTCCCCTAGGCTAAGGCTAGGGCTCCCCTAGCCTTCAGGCTAGGGCACCCCTAGGCTTTGGGCTCCCCTAGGCTAAGGCTAGGGCTCCCCTAGCCTTCAGGCTAGGGCACCCCTAGGCTTTGGGCTCCCCTAGGCTAAGGCTAGGGCTCCCCTAGCCTTCAGGCTAGGGCACCCCTAGGCTTTGGGCTCCCCTAGGCTAAGGCTAGGGCTCCCCTAGCCTTCAGGCTAGGGCACCCCTAGGCTTTGGGCTCCCCTAGGCTAAGGCTAGGGCTCCCCTAGCCTTCAGGCTAGGGCACCCCTAGGCTTTGGGCTCCCCTAGGCTAAGGCTAGGGCTCCCCTAGCCTTCAGGCTAGGGCACCCCTAGGCTTTGGGCTCCCCTAGGCTAAGGCTAGGGCTCCCCTAGCCTTCAGGCTAGGGCACCCCTAGGCTTTGGGCTCCCCTAGGCTAAGGCTAGGGCTCCCCTAGCCTTCAGGCTAGGGCACCCCTAGGCTTTGGGCTCCCCTAGGCTAAGGCTAGGGCTCCCCTAGCCTTCAGGCTAGGGCACCCCTAGGCTTTGGGCTCCCCTAGGCTAAGGCTAGGGCTCCCCTAGCCTTCAGGCTAGGGCACCCCTAGGCTTTGGGCTCCCCTAGGCTAAGGCTAGGGCTCCCCTAGCCTTCAGGCTAGGGCACCCCTAGGCTTTCGGCTCCCCTAGGCTAAGGCTAGGGCTCCCCTAGCCTTCAGGCTAGGGCACCCCTAGGCTTTCGGCTCCCCTAGGCTAAGGCTAGGGCTCCCCTAGCCTTCAGGCTAGGGCACCCCTAGGCTTTCGGCTCCCCTAGGCTAAGGCTAGGGCTCCCCTAGCCTTCAGGCTAGGGCACCCCTAGGCTTTCGGCTCCCCTAGGCTAAGGCTAGGGCTCCCCTAGCCTTCAGGCTAGGGCACCCCTAGGCTTTCGGCTCCCCTAGGCTAAGGCTAGGGCTCCCCTAGCCTTCAGGCTAGGGCACCCCTAGGCTTTCGGCTCCCCTAGGCTAAGGCTAGGGCTCCCCTAGCCTTCAGGCTAGGGCACCCCTAGGCTTTCGGCTCCCCTAGGCTAAGGCTAGGGCTCCCCTAGCCTTCAGGCTAGGGCACCCCTAGGCTTTCGGCTCCCCTAGGCTAAGGCTAGGGCTCCCCTAGCCTTCAGGCTAGGGCACCCCTAGGCTTTCGGCTCCCCTAGGCTAAGGCTAGGGCTCCCCTAGCCTTCAGGCTAGGGCACCCCTAGGCTTTCGGCTCCCCTAGGCTAAGGCTAGGGCTCCCCTAGCCTTCAGGCTAGGGCTCCCCTAGCCTTCAGGCTAGGGCACCCCTAGGCTTTCGGCTCCCCTAGGCTAAGGCTAGGGCTCCCCTAGCCTTCAGGCTAGGGCTCCCCTAGCCTTCAGGCTAGGGCACCCCTAGGCTTTCGGCTCCCCTAGGCTAAGGCTAGGGCTCCCCTAGCCTTCAGGCTAGGGCTCCCCTAGCCTTCAGGCTAGGGCACCCCTAGGCTTTAGGCTCCCCTAGGCTAAGGCTAGGGCTCCCCTAGCCTTCAGGCTAGGGCTCCCCTAGCCTTCAGGCTAGGGCACCCCTAGGCTTTAGGCTCCCCTAGGCTAAGGCTAGGGCTCCCCTAGCCTTCAGGCTAGGGCACCCCTAGGCTTTAGGCTAGGGCTCCCCTAGGCTAAGGCTAGGTCTCCCCTAGCCTTCAGGCTAGGGCACCCCTAGGCTTTAGGCTCCCCTAGGCTAAGGCTAGGGCTCCCCTAGCCTTCAGGCTAGGGCACCCCTAGGCTTTAGGCTAGGGCTCCCCTAGGCTAAGGCTAGGGCTCCCCTAGCCTTCAGACTAGGGCACCCCTAGGCTTTAGGCTCCCCTAGGCTAAGGCTAGGGCTCCCCTAGCCTTCAGGCTAGGGCACCCCTAGGCTTTAGGCTAGGGCTCCCCTAGGCTAAGGCTAGGGCTCCCCTAGCCTTCAGGCTAGGGCACCCCTAGGCTTTAGGCTCCCCTAGGCTAAGGCTAGGGCTCCCCTAGCCTTCAGGCTAGGGCACCCCTAGGCTTTAGGCTAGGGCTCCCCTAGGCTAAGGCTAGGGCTCCCCTAGCCTTCAGGCTAGGGCACCCCTAGGCTTTAGGCTCCCCTAGGCTAAGGCTAGGGCTCCCCTAGCCTTCAGGCTAGGGCACCCCTTGGCTTTAGGCTAGGGCTCCCCTAGGCTAAGGCTAGGGCTCCCCTAGCCTTCAGGCTAGGGCACCCCTAGGCTTTGGGCTCCCCTAGGCTAAGGCTAGGGCTCCCCTAGCCTTCAGGCTAGGGCACCCCTAGGCTTTAGGCTAGGGCTCCCCTATGCTAAGGCTAGGGCTCCCCTAGCCTTCAGGCTAGGGCACCCCTAGGCTTTGGGCTCCCCTAGGCTAAGGCTAGGGCTCTCCTAGCCTTCAGGCTAGGGCACCCCTAGGCTTTAGGCTAGGGCTCCCCTAGGCTAAGGCTAGGGCTCCCCTAGCCTTCAGGCTAGGGCACCCCTAGGCTTTGGGCTCCCCTAGGCTAAGGCTAGGGCTCCCCTAGCCTTCAGGCTAGGGCACCCCTAGGCTTTGGGCTCCCCTAGGCTAAGGCTAGGGCTCCCCTAGCCTTCAGGCTAGGGCACCCCTAGGCTTTGGGCTCCCCTAGGCTAAGGCTAGGGCTCCCCTAGCCTTCAGGCTAGGGCACCCCTAGGCTTTGGGCTCCCCTAGGCTAAGGCTAGGGCTCCCCTAGCCTTCAGGCTAGGGCACCCCTAGGCTTTGGGCTCCCCTAGGCTAAGGCTAGGGCTCCCCTAGCCTTCAGGCTAGGGCACCCCTAGGCTTTGGGCTCCCCTAGGCTAAGGCTAGGGCTCCCCTAGCCTTCAGGCTAGGGCACCCCTAGGCTTTCGGCTCCCCTAGGCTAAGGCTAGGGCTCCCCTAGCCTTCAGGCTAGGGCACCCTAGGCTTTGGGCTCCCCTAGGCTAAGGCTAGGGCTCCCCTAGCCTTCAGGCTAGGGCACCCCTAGGCTTTGGGCTCCCCTAGGCTAAGGCTAGGGCTCCCCTAGCCTTCAGGCTAGGGCACCCCTAGGCTTTGGGCTCCCCTAGGCTAAGGCTAGGGCTCCCCTAGCCTTCAGGCTAGGGCACCCCTAGGCTTTGGGCTCCCCTAGGCTAAGGCTAGGGCTCCCCTAGCCTTCAGGCTAGGGCACCCCTAGGCTTTGGGCTCCCCTAGGCTAAGGCTAGGGCTCCCCTAGCCTTCAGGCTAGGGCACCCCTAGGCTTTGGGCTCCCCTAGGCTAAGGCTAGGGCTCCCCTAGCCTTCAGGCTAGGGCACCCCTAGGCTTTGGGCTCCCCTAGGCTAAGGCTAGGGCTCCCCTAGCCTTCAGGCTAGGGCACCCCTAGGCTTTGGGCTCCCCTAGGCTAAGGCTAGGGCTCCCCTAGCCTTCAGGCTAGGGCACCCCTAGGCTTTGGGCTCCCCTAGGCTAAGGCTAGGGCTCCCCTAGCCTTCAGGCTAGGGCACCCCTAGGCTTTGGGCTCCCCTAGGCTAAGGCTAGGGCTCCCCTAGCCTTCAGGCTAGGGCACCCCTAGGCTTTGGGCTCCCCTAGGCTAAGGCTAGGGCTCCCCTAGCCTTCAGGCTAGGGCACCCCTAGGCTTTGGGCTCCCCTAGGCTAAGGCTAGGGCTCCCCTAGCCTTCAGGCTAGGGCACCCCTAGGCTTTGGGCTCCCCTAGGCTAAGGCTAGGGCTCCCCTAGCCTTCAGGCTAGGGCACCCCTAGGCTTTGGGCTCCCCTAGGCTAAGGCTAGGGCTCCCCTAGCCTTCAGGCTAGGGCACCCCTAGGCTTTGGGCTCCCCTAGGCTAAGGCTAGGGCTCCCCTAGCCTTCAGGCTAGGGCACCCCTAGGCTTTGGGCTCCCCTAGGCTAAGGCTAGGGCTCCCCTAGCCTTCAGGCTAGGGCACCCCTAGGCTTTGGGCTCCCCTAGGCTAAGGCTAGGGCTCCCCTAGCCTTCAGGCTAGGGCACCCCTAGGCTTTGGGCTCCCCTAGGCTAAGGCTAGGGCTCCCCTAGCCTTCAGGCTAGGGCACCCCTAGGCTTTGGGCTCCCCTAGGCTAAGGCTAGGGCTCCCCTAGCCTTCAGGCTAGGGCACCCCTAGGCTTTGGGCTCCCCTAGGCTAAGGCTAGGGCTCCCCTAGCCTTCAGGCTAGGGCACCCCTAGGCTTTGGGCTCCCCTAGGCTAAGGCTAGGGCTCCCCTAGCCTTCAGGCTAGGGCACCCCTAGGCTTTGGGCTCCCCTAGGCTAAGGCTAGGGCTCCCCTAGCCTTCAGGCTAGGGCACCCCTAGGCTTTGGGCTCCCCTAGGCTAAGGCTAGGGCTCCCCTAGCCTTCAGGCTAGGGCACCCCTAGGCTTTGGGCTCCCCTAGGCTAAGGCTAGGGCTCCCCTAGCCTTCAGGCTAGGGCACCCCTAGGCTTTGGGCTCCCCTAGGCTAAGGCTAGGGCTCCCCTAGCCTTCAGGCTAGGGCACCCCTAGGCTTTGGGCTCCCCTAGGCTAAGGCTAGGGCTCCCCTAGCCTTCAGGCTAGGGCACCCCTAGGCTTTGGGCTCCCCTAGGCTAAGGCTAGGGCTCCCCTAGCCTTCAGGCTAGGGCACCCCTAGGCTTTGGGCTCCCCTAGGCTAAGGCTAGGGCTCCCCTAGCCTTCAGGCTAGGGCACCCCTAGGCTTTGGGCTCCCCGAGGCTAAGGCTAGGGCTCCCCTAGCCTTCAGGCTAGGGCACCCCTAGGCTTTGGGCTCCCCGAGGCTAAGGCTAGGGCTCCCCTAGCCTTCAGGCTAGGGCACCCCTAGGCTTTGGGCTCCCCGAGGCTAAGGCTAGGGCTCCCCTAGCCTTCAGGCTAGGGCACCCCTAGGCTTTGGGCTCCCCGAGGCTAAGGCTAGGGCTCCCCTAGCCTTCAGGCTAGGGCACCCCTAGGCTTTGGGCTCCCCGAGGCTAAGGCTAGGGCTCCCCTAGCCTTCAGGCTAGGGCACCCCTAGGCTTTGGGCTCCCCGAGGCTAAGGCTAGGGCTCCCCTAGCCTTCAGGCTAGGGCACCCCTAGGCTTTGGGCTCCCCGAGGCTAAGGCTAGGGCTCCCCTAGCCTTCAGGCTAGGGCACCCCTAGGCTTTGGGCTCCCCGAGGCTAAGGCTAGGGCTCCCCTAGCCTTCAGGCTAGGGCACCCCTAGGCTTTGGGCTCCCCGAGGCTAAGGCTAGGGCTCCCCTAGCCTTCAGGCTAGGGCACCCCTAGGCTTTGGGCTCCCCGAGGCTAAGGCTAGGGCTCCCCTAGCCTTCAGGCTAGGGCACCCCTAGGCTTTGGGCTCCCCGAGGCTAAGGCTAGGGCTCCCCTAGCCTTCAGGCTAGGGCACCCCTAGGCTTTGGGCTCCCCGAGGCTAAGGCTAGGGCTCCCCTAGCCTTCAGGCTAGGGCACCCCTAGGCTTTGGGCTCCCCGAGGCTAAGGCTAGGGCTCCCCTAGCCTTCAGGCTAGGGCACCCCTAGGCTTTGGGCTCCCCGAGGCTAAGGCTAGGGCTCCCCTAGCCTTCAGGCTAGGGCACCCCTAGGCTTTGGGCTCCCCGAGGCTAAGGCTAGGGCTCCCCTAGCCTTCAGGCTAGGGCACCCCTAGGCTTTGGGCTCCCCGAGGCTAAGGCTAGGGCTCCCCTAGCCTTCAGGCTAGGGCACCCCTAGGCTTTGGGCTCCCCGAGGCTAAGGCTAGGGCTCCCCTAGCCTTCAGGCTAGGGCACCCCTAGGCTTTGGGCTCCCCGAGGCTAAGGCTAGGGCTCCCCTAGCCTTCAGGCTAGGGCACCCCTAGGCTTTGGGCTCCCCGAGGCTAAGGCTAGGGCTCCCCTAGCCTTCAGGCTAGGGCACCCCTAGGCTTTGGGCTCCCCGAGGCTAAGGCTAGGGCTCCCCTAGCCTTCAGGCTAGGGCACCCCTAGGCTTTGGGCTCCCCGAGGCTAAGGCTAGGGCTCCCCTAGCCTTCAGGCTAGGGCACCCCTAGGCTTTGGGCTCCCCGAGGCTAAGGCTAGGGCTCCCCTAGCCTTCAGGCTAGGGCACCCCTAGGCTTTGGGCTCCCCGAGGCTAAGGCTAGGGCTCCCCTAGCCTTCAGGCTAGGGCACCCCTAGGCTTTGGGCTCCCCGAGGCTAAGGCTAGGGCTCCCCTAGCCTTCAGGCTAGGGCACCCCTAGGCTTTGGGCTCCCCGAGGCTAAGGCTAGGGCTCCCCTAGCCTTCAGGCTAGGGCACCCCTAGGCTTTGGGCTCCCCGAGGCTAAGGCTAGGGCTCCCCTAGCCTTCAGGCTAGGGCACCCCTAGGCTTTGGGCTCCCCGAGGCTAAGGCTAGGGCTCCCCTAGCCTTCAGGCTAGGGCACCCCTAGGCTTTGGGCTCCCCGAGGCTAAGGCTAGGGCTCCCCTAGCCTTCAGGCTAGGGCACCCCTAGGCTTTGGGCTCCCCGAGGCTAAGGCTAGGGCTCCCCTAGCCTTCAGGCTAGGGCACCCCTAGGCTTTGGGCTCCCCGAGGCTAAGGCTAGGGCTCCCCTAGCCTTCAGGCTAGGGCACCCCTAGGCTTTGGGCTCCCCGAGGCTAAGGCTAGGGCTCCCCTAGCCTTCAGGCTAGGGCACCCCTAGGCTTTGGGCTCCCCGAGGCTAAGGCTAGGGCTCCCCTAGCCTTCAGGCTAGGGCACCCCTAGGCTTTGGGCTCCCCGAGGCTAAGGCTAGGGCTCCCCTAGCCTTCAGGCTAGGGCACCCCTAGGCTTTGGGCTCCCCGAGGCTAAGGCTAGGGCTCCCCTAGCCTTCAGGCTAGGGCACCCCTAGGCTTTGGGCTCCCCGAGGCTAAGGCTAGGGCTCCCCTAGCCTTCAGGCTAGGGCACCCCTAGGCTTTGGGCTCCCCGAGGCTAAGGCTAGGGCTCCCCTAGCCTTCAGGCTAGGGCACCCCTAGGCTTTGGGCTCCCCGAGGCTAAGGCTAGGGCTCCCCTAGCCTTCAGGCTAGGGCACCCCTAGGCTTTGGGCTCCCCGAGGCTAAGGCTAGGGCTCCCCTAGCCTTCAGGCTAGGGCACCCCTAGGCTTTGGGCTCCCCGAGGCTAAGGCTAGGGCTCCCCTAGCCTTCAGGCTAGGGCACCCCTAGGCTTTGGGCTCCCCGAGGCTAAGGCTAGGGCTCCCCTAGCCTTCAGGCTAGGGCACCCCTAGGCTTTGGGCTCCCCGAGGCTAAGGCTAGGGCTCCCCTAGCCTTCAGGCTAGGGCACCCCTAGGCTTTGGGCTCCCCGAGGCTAAGGCTAGGGCTCCCCTAGCCTTCAGGCTAGGGCACCCCTAGGCTTTGGGCTCCCCGAGGCTAAGGCTAGGGCTCCCCTAGCCTTCAGGCTAGGGCACCCCTAGGCTTTGGGCTCCCCGAGGCTAAGGCTAGGGCTCCCCTAGCCTTCAGGCTAGGGCACCCCTAGGCTTTGGGCTCCCCGAGGCTAAGGCTAGGGCTCCCCTAGCCTTCAGGCTAGGGCACCCCTAGGCTTTGGGCTCCCCGAGGCTAAGGCTAGGGCTCCCCTAGCCTTCAGGCTAGGGCACCCCTAGGCTTTGGGCTCCCCGAGGCTAAGGCTAGGGCTCCCCTAGCCTTCAGGCTAGGGCACCCCTAGGCTTTGGGCTCCCCGAGGCTAAGGCTAGGGCTCCCCTAGCCTTCAGGCTAGGGCACCCCT
>NW_027458894.1:0-42576 GCF_050624435.1 Tenrec ecaudatus
TCATACAGCAGAATAGAAAATTTCAAAGGATACCTAGAGAAGAGAAAGCCAACCATTATAATAAAATGTGCAAAGACTTAGAAAAGCCAAAGGGAGGAACTTAGGTAGCATAACTTAAACAGAAAGAGTGCAGGAAAAAACTGTTAAGCCACAAGTTATAATATTGAAATTTTCTATGGGGAAAATATTATGGGAGCATAAAAAGAAGATTGAAATAATACAAGGAGTCACTGAACCAAAAAGAATCAATCGACTTTCCACTATTTCAAGAGGTTTCACATGAACAAGAACCAAGGTTATTGAAAGAATAAGTTCAAGCTGCACTGAAAACATTAGCAAAAAACAGTCTTTACGAGTTAATTCGCTACCAGTTGAAACATTTCAACAAGTTGATGGAGCCCAGGTAGCACTCACTAGTCTATCCTAGGAAACTTGGAATACAGTTTGTCAATTGGCTGGAAGAGATCCACATTTGTAGAAATTCTAAGTAAAGATGACCAAACAGAATGCTTACACTATAGAACAATATCCGTGATATCTTATGCCAGTAAAATTTTGCAGATCATCTAACCAAAGTTGCAGAAGTACATGGACAGAAGTATGCCCGAGGGTCAGGCTGGATTCAGAAGAGGGCAGTGTTGCAGTTACATAATCTGTTGTCAATTTTAGACGTAAGTGTGAAGGGGTGGAGTTTAGCATGTCAATCAGGTTGCAGCTTGATGACCCCATTTGTAGCTGCTAAGGAGATAAATTGCTGGCTGGAGGTGGGATGCTGAGACACTCCTTCTGAGACATTACTGATGATTAGCCTGATGGAGTTACACTGATGCAGCCTAAACCGGGACCTAGTCATGTGGAGACCCACCCCAGCGCTGAGATGCTTTTACTGCCCCACTAAATCCACAAGGTTTCCCACACCCTGACCTGTGATCTTTCTACATTCTGTGTCATTGTATATGTCGCATTAGTCTGAAGAAAAATTTACAGATTGGTATCAGACATATGGGTTAGTATTGGACTTACGGACTTGATTTGAACTGAGATCTCAATATTCTTTTGCTCTTGTATAAAAAGCTCTTTCTTATAAATGTATGAGTCTTCCTGGATTTGTTTCTCTAGTCTACCCAGACTAACACATTAAGGAACCTTGGGAGTGGGTTCTAGAGAAATAAATCATATAGATGGAGAGTGGATGTTTGTTTGAACTCTTTCTCATGGAAGTGTTTGTTCTTTGGCTAGCCAGAAGTCAGATATGTCCATACAGTTTACTGGATTGTTTTCTGGAAAGAATATGGGAAGTTAAAGTTTTGATTCTTTTCTTGGGTTATTCCTCTTTAAAATGGCAAAAATGATTATGATTAATATACATTTTGAGCTCAGGAGACCAAGTTGCCCTTTGAATTTCTCAGAGCTGCTGAGTGAAAATGCTGACAGAAGGTCAAAATGCCTGACAGGAAGCCTGGCTCTGGTTTGATGCTATCAGAAGATTAATCTCATATTTTGTGTCAATAGAATAGTTGAGATAATATAATTGAACTATTGAATTGTATAATATGGTAATTATATGTCAGTAAAAGTATTAAAGACACAAAAACCACAGAACATTATTACCAAAGAGAGGGAGTGAGAGAAAACAACATACATGGAGGAATGGCCTGTGTTCATGGATTGGAATACTTCATATTGTGAACATGTAAGTACTACCTAAAGCAATATAAATACCATAAAATTCTGATTCACATCCTAACTTCATTCTATAAAGAAATGGACAAACTAGTTAACAATTTCATATGATGAGGGAAGAATGTCTCAAAAATAAGAACAAAGTATGAGGCTTTTTACTACCCAAATTCAAAACCTATTACATTCCCACAGTAGTCAAAAGAACCAGGTACTGGTACAAGAATAGACAAGACCATATGAGTTTTGACAAAGGACCAAAACACATTGAATGGGAAGGGAAGTACATATTCTTCAACATAAGGTGCTGGTAAATCAGATCTCCATCTGCAGAAAGTGGAATGGGATCCAAATTTCACCTCATTCACAAAAATGAACTCAATATGTATTAGAGACCTAAATGTAAACCTCAGTGCTATAGGGATCTGTGTTAGTCTGGGTATACTAGAGAAAAAAAAACATCCATGGACACATGTATGTGTATAAGAAAGAGATTTATATATAAGAGAAATTGATAATTGAGAAAGCATTCCAACCCAGTCCAGTCCAAGTCCATAAGTCTGATACTAGCCCACATGTTCAATACCAATGTAAAGTCCTCTTCAGATTCATGAAACGCATGCAATGATGTCAAATATAGAAGATCACAGGCCAGTGGATAGAAAGTTTTTGGATCCGTTGTCATTGGAAGCACCTCAGCGCTGGCAGTGGTCTCTGCCTCAGGGTGGGTCCCTGTTTCTTGTCAGCTGCTCTGTCTCCCGGGGTGTGAGCAGAGAGTCTCCCACCTCCAAGGAGGAAGTACCAGATTTCTGAGAATTCCCAGGAGAAGGCCATGCCCACACAAAGGCCTCATTGGCTATGATCTGATTGACAAGTTAGACTCCACCCGTACACTCATAATCCTCTCAAATTGACAATTATATAACTATCACAGGATCATAAATGAGAAAATGGGGAAAAATTTAAGAGATTATTGCAGGGCATAAAAAGACTATAAAATATATTAAAGGGCAGTTATCAGGCATCAAAGATAAAAAAAATCATACCCTTAGGTACACACTCCAGGATATGATCGCCGAGGACAAACAGGTGCATAAGCAAATGTGGCGAAGAAAGCTGATGGTGCCAGGCCATCAAAAGAGATAGTGTCTGGGGTCTTAAAGGCTTGAAGGTGAACCAGCGGCCATCTAGCTCAGAAACAACAAAGCCCAAATGGAACAAGCACACCAGCCTGTGCGATCACGAGGTGTCGAAGGAATCAGGTATAAGGCATCATCAGAAAAAAAAGATCTTACCATAGTGAATGAAGGGGGAAGTGCAGAGTGGAGACCCAAAGCCCATTTGTTGGCCACTGGAGATCCCCTTGCAGAGGGATCTAGGGGAGGAGATGAATCAGTCAGGGTGCGATGTAGCACTGATGAGGAATACAGCTTTCCTCCAGTTCCTAAATGCTTCCTCCCCGCCCCCACAACCATGATCCGAATTCTACCTTTCAAGTCTGGATAGAGAAGAAGTTGTACACTGGTGCAGATAGGAGCTGGAGGCACAGGGAATCCAGGGCGGATGATCCCTTCAGGACCAGGGCTGTGAGTAGTGATACTGGGAGGGTAGAGGGAGAGTGGTTTGGAAAGATGGAACCGATTACAGGGATCTACATGTGACTTCCTCCCTGGGGGACGGACAACAGAAAAGGGGGTGAAGGGAGATGCCAGACCAGGCAAGATATGACAATATAATAATTTATGAATTATCAAGGGCTTAAGAGGGAGGTGCGAGTGGGGAGGGAGGGGCAAAAAGAGGATTTGATGTAAAGGGCTTAAGTGGAGAGCAAATGCTTTGAAAATGATGAGGGCAAAGAATGTACAGATGTGCTTTATACAATTGGTGTATGTATGGATTGTGATAAAAGTTGTATGAGTCCCTAATAAAATGTTTTATATATATATATATATATATATATAAAAGGGAACACACACAGTGGAAAATAAGATAGGTGACTGGCACCTGTCATCTGTGCACGTTAAATATTTCATCAAAAGAGTAGGACAATAGCCCACAGATTGGGAAAAATATCTTTATCAATCATACAAGCAACAAGGGACTAATTATTAAGATCTATAAAATTCTGGCATTTGGAATGCAAAAGTTGGACACAAAGAGGAAGATATAGAAGTTGGAAAAGTTGGTATTGAAATAGAAACAAACTTGGAGATAGCATGGTAGTATTTTGCAAGACCAATCACTTGTTAATATTAAATAACTTTTTTCAACAACACATGTGATCTTGTCCAGATGGAATACACAGAAATCAAATTAACAACATCTGTGGGAAGAGAAGATGAAGGTGCGCAATGTAAGCCACTACAACCAGGCCAGAAGCTGACTGTGTAATAGACATTTGATTGTTCATATGTAAGTTCAAGTTAAAGCTGAGTAAATGTAAGCAAATACACTAGAGTCAATGACTGTATAAACCCTCTCAAGTGGAGCCAATAACAGAATTGTAGGTGAATTGATATATTGGATGGTGTAAGATATGGCTAACATATATAATATAAATAATGATATATAACAATAGCAACAAGGGTTCCTGGGGGAAGGGTTGGGGAGGGAGGGGTTAAAGGAGAGCTGATATCAAAGAGTTCAAGAAGAAAGAAAATGTTTTGAAATGTATGGCAGAAGCAATTATAAAATTATGCTTGATCTACTTGAATTATAGAATGCTATGACAACTATAAGAGCTCACAATAAAATGATGAATAAAAAATGGTATGATGAGACAGTTCAACGCTGACAGAATCTTCCTGATTTTAAACCATGCTGTATTCCCTTGCTCTATTTGCACAATTTCCTCATTAGCATATTGAAATGTTCTGGAATTATCATTTCTCTCAAGGCTAGGCTAATTTGTTATAATACACACAGTGGAATATGCTGGCATAGCCAATAAAACAAAAGTAAATATAGTATTACTTACATATGATATTATTGATATTGTTCTATAATTTGAGCACACTACTGGATTACCTGTTTGGAATTGGTACAAATATATATGGATCCCTTCCAGTCAGTTGACCAAGCAGCTGTCTTACAAATTTCTGGTCATAAACAAATGAGTGCTTCCAATGTTTCATCAGCTTGTTAAGGCACTTCAGTTGTGTACAGCCGTTTCCTGTTAGCTAATGTTTACACTACAGCTTGAACTTCCTTCAGTACCATTAGCTCTTGTTCATAAACTCCCTCTTGAAATTGTTGAATGTTGCTGATACAGGGACTTTGCATTCTTTCCATTTTTTTTATTTCCTGCATCATTCAATATTTTTCCCATAAAATCTTTTAATATTTGAAACTGAAGTTTTGACATTTTTCTTGAGTTCTTTCAGTTTAAAATATGCTGAGTGTGTTCTTCCTTTTTAAAGTTTTTTTTTAACTTGGTTTCCAGCCATTTCATAAATAGTGGATTTGTCTTCTCGAGCTGTCCTTTGAAATTTTATATTCAGTTCTTGACCTCATCATTCCTTCCATCTTCCTTAGCTAATCTACAAATAAGAATACATTTCAGAGTATCATGTACCATCCATTTTGGTCTTTCTTTTTAATGACCATTTGCTTTCCTCATGAATAATTATCTTGATTCCATGCCACAAAACTCATCAGATCTGTCACGGGTGTTCAATGTAGCAACTCTATTTTTGAGAAATTCTTGAAATCCAATTGGGGGTAGATTTGAAGTTGCATTTTGATTTTTGTAGATTTATTTTAATTTCATTCAGCATCAATCTGCACTTTCATATGAGCAATTGATGATCTATTTCACAGTCAACTTCTAGCTTTGTTTTAGTGGCTGCTATGGAGCTTCTCTGTCATGTCTTCCCACAGATGATTTAATTTCTGTGTATTCCCTTCAAAGAAATTCATGTGTATAATTACAATTTCAGTTATTGAAAAAAGGCATTTTTTATAAACAAGCTGCCGGCCTTTAAGACTCTATCATGCAATCGCCAGCTTAGTTCTATGATCAAGTCCGTTTCCCCAACTGCTGTCTCTTTCTCTTTGTTTCCAACTTTTGCATCGCAGGCTCCCAAAATTATCGGTGCATCTTGAGCATATGTTTGATCGGTTTCAGATGGAAGACATTGGTTGAATTATTTAATTCTTCATAATTAGCTTCAGCAGTTTCTGCATCAATTTATGTAGTAGTTGTACATACTGGATTTACTCATATATGGATAGAGATTATCTTACCACAGACCACCTTGTACTTCAAGACAGATCTTGAAATTTCTTGTTTGACAATGAAGGCGATGATGTTCCTTTTGAATGTGTCCTTACTGACACAGTTAACCATATAATTTTCTGATTTAGTGTGACCAATACCAGTCCATTTCAGCTCACTAGTACTTAGATATCAATTTTATGTGTTCTCTGTGAATTTTGCAACTACCCATTTTCCTAGATTCATATTTTGTATATTCCAAGTTCTGAATATTTATTGATGCTTGCAGCTGTTTCTTCTCATATTGAGTCATGCCCCATCAACAAACGAAAGTCTCAAAGTCTTTACCCCCACAGGCTCTTTTCCACCCATGTCAACGTGATAAAATCCATTTCGAAAAGGCTGCTCTTCCTCAGGCATATTTTCAGTGCCTTCTGACCTGAGAGTGCCATCTTCTGGTACATCTTTGACAACCTTCTGCTTCTATTCGTGAGGTTTGAAGTATCGACATGATGTTATTTATAAGGTTTTTAGTGTCTAATTTCTTTGAAGTGAGCAGCCTACTTATTCCTTCTTTATATCGTTTCTTAGTCTTTGAACTCTACTGAAACCTGTTCACTTTGGGTGACCCAGTGGTATTTGAAATATTAGTGACACAACTTTCAGTATCACGTACCACACAAGCCACAGAACAAGCAACTGGCAGAGAAGTGGTGGCATGTATGACTAGTAAGGTGACCACACGTCCCGCTTTTGGAGGAGCAGTCCTGATTTTTAACAATTTGTCCCGCATCCTGTGGCGTGTCCCAATATTTGGAAAGGATGCATGACAAGCTAGGGAACGGCGGAAGAACGGGAAGGGAATATATGGTTTTTGGCTGCCATGTGACTATTTCTCCAGGATATGAGTTTTATATTATTTTTGTTAATTTTATAATGTTAAACTTTAATAATAACAAATAAGTGTTGAGAATTGATTTTCGAGAACTGCTTATCAAAGTTCGCATTGTTGATCAGTGGTTAGAATTCAACCACCATTATTTGGACTTAATGAACAATGGCATTTTTTGGCATTGGCAACGATGAAAACACTTTGTAACTGTCTCTCAGACTATACACATCGTACTGCGTGCTAGTGCCAGTTAAACAATGATGTCAACAAATCAGCTATTCAGATAATTTAGGTAACTAATATATTTATTTATTTCATAAATACATAAAATTTCTTGAATTTAGCAGACAGTTCTCGTATTATTTATATTTTATAGTGGTGGCAAAAAGTCTAGTGCCAGCCTTGAAAGTGACACTTACGACTTACCTTATGGCAAATTAAGAGAAAAAAGAATACAAGTTAGTATTATTATTATTTAGAAAGAAATATAGGATTAAAATTAAAATAATTATAAAAACATACTTTATAACAAATTAATTTAATTTATAAACTAACAATAAAATATATTCATGTCATTATGTGCCTACTTGCTGTGTTTTAAGCAATATGTATATAATAATTTATAATATAATTTTAAATTATTTTTTTAGATTTTAACGTAATGAGTAAGAAAAGAGGATGCAAATTCAATGATGATCTAAGAAGTGAATTTCCTTTTATTTAAAAAACCAAAAGTGATTACATGGTAAAATGTGAGAAATGTAGTGGTAAATTTTCTATTTTGCATGGCGGGAAGAATGCTATTTCAAAGCACTTGGAGACACGAAAACATAAAAGATATTTAAATACTGCTTCATCTTCCTCCAAAATACAAGAATTTTTTCGGAAAACAACTTATGGAGACCAAGAAAAAAAATTACCTTTAGCAGAAGTACCTATGTCTTTTCATGCTATTAATCACACTCATTCCTTCATATCTATGGACTGTACATCACAAGTTGTCAAAAAGTAAATCAACAAAAAATTTGCCTGTGCTAGAATAAGATCCGAGGCAATCAAGTGTAATGTGCTTTCCCCTTATGCATTTTAAGAATTAAACAAGAATCTAGAAAAAATTAATTTTATATCCATATATTCTGATGTATCTAATCATAAGGATATAAAGTTATTTCCAACCATTATTAGATTTTTTGATTCAGAAACTGGAATAGAAATTAGAATTTTAGATTTTGTTTCTGTGCTCAGCGAAACTTCTGAAATAACTTTCAGTTCCATTATTAATATTTTGGAAAAAAAACAATTTAAAACATAAAATGATTGCATATTGTGGAGACAACATGAATGCAAATTTCGGAGAAAAAGCGAGAAGAGGTACAGATAATGTTTTTGTAAATTAAACAAAAATCTTAGTCAAAACATTTTTGGTGTTGGTTGTGCAGCACACATAATACATAACACCATTCAAACAGCTGCTGATTTGTTGCCCTTAGATGTGGAAAATATTGCTATTAAAATATATTCTTATTTCTATATATACACTGTGCACGTTGAAATGCTTAAAGAATTTTGTGAAACTGCGGAAGTCGATTATCAGAAAATACTTGGATACAGTAAAATGCGCTGGTTAGCTCTTTTGTCAGCTGTCGAAAGAATTTTGAAATTATGAACCTTTGAAATCCCACTTTCTATGACAGGATAAATGTCCTAGAATTTTAGAAGAGTTTTTTGAAAAAGAATCTTCAAAAATTTGGCTAGACTTTGTACACAATCAAGCAGTTCTTTTTCAAAATACTATACAACTAATTAAAGGTGACAAATTTTGGTAATCGAAGTAGCAATGAAGTTAATCACTTAAAATTTCAATGTTAATAGTGATTAGAAAATAATTTTCTTCCCTTAACTACCCATAATAGTTTAAGCCAGCTAGAAGAACAAGGTGCAATAAATCGTGCAGATATCATGAATCACGTTAAAAAGTTCTATAGTAACTGCATAGGTTATTTAGAAGAGTGGACAGAACATTACAATGATATTGAACATTCTCATTGGATTACATTAAAACAAGAACTTAATTGGAATGATGTGCAAAAATCATTCAATCATATTATTCAAAATTTCCCATAGAGTAATATTTCTGAAAGTGATCTTTTAAATGAGATATCATTATTAAAATATATATATATTGATAAGGAAAAGGTTAAATCTTGGGCATCAGCAAAAATCACAATAGCGAACAAATGGTTAGAAATATTTCATTGTTTTGAAACAAACCATGTTCCATATAACAATGCACTAAAAATTGTAGAATACGCGCTGTCCTTACCAGGAACTAATGCTGCGACTGAACGTTTTTTTTCTAAGGTAAATAAATTGTGGACATCAGAAAAGTCACAAGTAAATGTTGAGACTTTGAAAGCCATTTTATGTGTGAAATAAAAATTCACTCAAATGATAAATATGCCAAAGAATAAAATAATACGATACATAATTTTATGTATTGTATTTATCAATTGTACTTTTGTTGAAATAAAAAATATTACAATACTATTTTTGAATTTTATAAAAATTTTTATTGCTCCATATAGACCAAATTTTTAATCAAGAACCCCTCCCACGCTCCCACCCCCCAGTCAATGGTGTCCCACTTTACCAATGTTAAAATCTGGTCACCTTAACGATTAGGCATATTTCATGCCCACACTGGGAGTCATCAGAACCTGACATCTTACTTATTAATCTTGGAGTAATCTGTGGGTATTTAAGCAAAAACCAAGGTCTAATTTCAGGTTCTGTTGGCTCCTGAGGTGGGCAGACAATATGGTGAGCTGTTAGCTGAAGGCCGAAGAAACAGAGGTCATTGAGTCAGATGCACCTTGGTGGTATTTATTAGCTTAAAAGCTGTAAAGATAAATTTGGATATGAAAACTATAATGAAGATCATACAAAATCAGGTAATCTTTGATTCCATTGTATATCAGCTTCCCATTAGTTGAAGTCAAGTCAACACAGCTAAGAACAAAACAAAATAGAGAAACAAGGAAGACCCAATCCATGAATATTATATATTTAAGGGAATAAAGCGGCTACTGAATTTTGTTTTGAGAATGTGTTGAGTTGAAGAAGCTTTCCACAGCATCTGCTTCTACCTGTATATGATTTAGGCCACACCCTGGAAGAAACATCATCAGGGGAAGGGCTTGTACTCTATCCTAATGTTCTAACAACTGCTTATCTGGTTGCAGCAGATCCTGTCGTGCAATCAGTTACATTATATTAGATCACACCAGCGGAGGGCTCAACTGCCCGACTACCTGGCCAAGCCAAGTTGACACAACCCCAATAATCATAGGTCACTTGCACTTTCCTGCTATGCCTGAAGTTAACCTACCACCATTTCAAATATTAGTTGAGCAATATATCTATGTAATTTTCAGCACGGCATATAGAATCCTTTGGAATTGTAAGAAAAGTCTGGAGATCTCAATAAAACTCATATGAATCATAACAAAGCATTTTACAACTAGCTTGCTTTGTATGTAGTAGCAGGAGTAATTCATTGCTAGAAGAGAACAACATGCTCGCTGAAGTAGAATTCCAAAAGGCATGCAGGATCCTTGGTGGTATTCATTAGCTTAAAAGCTGCAAAGATAAATTTGGATATGTAAGCTATTATGAAGATCATACAAAACCAGGCAATCTTTGATTGATTCCGTTGTACATCAGCTTCCCATTAGTTGAAGTCAAGTCAACACAGCTAAGAACAAAACAAACTAGAGAAACAAGAAAGACCCAATATTACACATTTAAGGGAACAAAGCGGCTACTGAATTTGGTTTGAGAATATGTTGAGTTTCGTCCTTTAAATTATCGATAATAAAAAGGCGCACTATCTTCATCAATATAAAATCTTCCATAATGTTTAAAACTGCTTATATCTAAATCTCTTGATGATAAACAGGATGGTATTTTTCTTTGATAACTCAAAATGAAGCATTTTCTACAAAATCTGGACAAGTTTAGTGTTAGATTGGGTTCTCTAGATAAGTGAAACCAGTGATGTGTGTGTGTTTGTATATAGAGGAGATTTATATCAAGAAATGCTTTACCCAGTTGCAGAAATAGCTAAGTCCTGTCTGGCTCAAGTCTGGCTTCTGCCTCCTGGAAGCTGATGAATAGGAAGCAGGGCGATGAAGCAGAGTCCTGGGCATGGGGATACGGGGTGCAAACAAGCTGGGGATGCAAAGGGAGCAGGAATCCAAAGTCACTTGGATAAATCCACTGCCAGTAGTCCACTGATGGCTCCTGGAATAAAAAAAGCTATTGAAGAATCAGAAGCAAGATTCAGCTCCAGCAGAAGGGGAAGGGGAAAAGACAGACTCTGCTTAGCTTCTTTCTGTCTTTCTGTCATATACAACAAAGCTTATGGCACCAAGGAGGAGTCATCAAGCTGTGGCCCAAATGATAGGTCAGATTCCACCCTTAGTGTTACCCAGTTGTGTCTACTTGTCTAGTTGACATAAGCCCTAACCATCACAAATTCAGTCATGAGTTACGATCTTCCAGATTATACCAGATTAAAAACTAATTTTCCCCCAAAGGGATTTAGTCTAAGCAAGGCTTTAATCCCAGTCACTAGTAGGATGACTGATTTGAAATACCATTAATTTGCCTGTCAATTTGTTGAATTTATCCCCTAGGAGGGTAGAGTGTTTGCATTGCCTTTTATTCCCGCCTTTTCATTTGCTTGCTTAGTTCTTTCTTAGCAGATTTGTCACCTCGATAGTTTGTAATCATCATGCTGTTGCCCTGTCATCCAGAACCACTCCATGTTGGTGGTATTCATTGGCTTCCATTTTCTATGAACTTATTACCATGGTTTTTATTTTTATTAGTTTAGGCTTTCTTTTGCTTGCAGATTAAATTTGTTTTGATTGCTTTTGTTCCTAATAGGGACATTCTTTTTTTCAATAATTGGGTTTGGCTAAGTTTTGAAAAGGCCATGGGACTAAATAACAAAAGCTCTATGGATAATTTGAAAAGCAATATTCATAAGGTACTGATATTTTTTTCATTTAGTGTGTATAGTAAAACTAACTTCATTAGAGCGGAAGTAAAATCTATGGACTATAATTTTCTCAGTTTATGCTTAAAAACATTGATTTTCAATGACCAGGCTAAAGGACAGTGATCAGCAATTTTCTTGACAGTAACTTGTGTTTGATATACATTCCTATTCTCTTTACAAGCTTCGTGCCGACCTATAATTTTATATGTTATTATGTTCACTGGCATCAAATATAACACTCTAACTTATAAATCAACTGCGCAATTAGCCTAACGTGTGTAATGAATTGTGACACACATTACAATTTTTCAAATAATTCATTAACCTCTTTGAAATGCCATGTATTGGGACACAATGAGAACTTACCATTTTGCCTTTCTTATGCACACACACAAACACACAAATACAAAGGATGCTATGCTAGTTATTTTAAGAAATTAGTATTGAGTGTTTATGAACAAAATGATTTATTTTTGTGTGTGTGGTTCTTTAAAAAAATCATTTTATTGGGAGCTTGCACAACTCTTATCACAATCCATTCATCCATTCATTGTGTTGAATAAAATAATTTAAAAGACTACTTATAAAACAGTGCTTCTTAAAGAGGGTGATACTTCTCCCTGTGGGGCACTGGAAAGGTCCAGCGGGACTTCTAGAGCAAATATCTGCACTTTATACTGGATTTTAGATTATTGTTAAAAGATTTAATTGTATATATATATTTTTTATTTTCTGAAATGAGGGAGGTAGAACAAATCAGTTTGGGAACGTCTGGTCTCGAATATAGATGCCTTGGGAAAATGCCAGTCTAATCCGAGTATATGTCATGCAGAGTGGAATTTATCATTGAGCTATTCCTCACCATTTCTATGCGTCCACAATCACCAAAGAATGACAAAAGCCATCCATTCCCAGAACCTTATTTTCATCTAAGCCTCTCATGGCAGCTCGGACTTCTTCCTTTAGCACCACTGGTGCATGTGTATACACTGCCTCCTGAAATGGGTGAATGTCAACTAAGTTCGTTTTGGTTTGGTGATTCTGTGTGTTCTCTTCATCTTCTTTTGTGTGGGGGGGGGTGGGGGTGGGGTGGGAGGGCGGGTTGGTTGGATTCTTTTGGTCAATGATTTTATTGGCATATAATTCACATATAAAAGTCCATGGTTTGCTCATATCATGAAGCATTGTACAATCACCACCACACTAGGTTTGAGAACATTTTCTTCACTTCTGTGCTCATCATTATGAGCCCCCATTTTCCCACAACCTCTCATGCCAGACCCTCAAGGTAGTATCAATCCACTTACTAGCTCTATAGACTTACTTATCTTTGTACTTATCTTTCATATAGAGAAAAACTTTCAAAAACTAAAAAGAATAACAAAGTAAAACAGATAAGAACTTCAATCAACAAGAAAGCAGAAAATATTAAAAACAGGAGAAAATTTAAATGGATCATAAGGGAGATAAAATTATCGTGTGTTAAATTTTAACCTAACTCCGTCTGCAACAATCTATTTTTCCAATGCTTTTCACATGTTAGCAAGGCTAGTCAGATCCCTGGAACATGATCAGAGGGGAGTCACCAGGAACTTAATCTGTGCATTTTCTCTTTATAAAAAAGACTAACATAGCTTTAAAATGCTTGAAAACAGAGTTAAAATTCACTAATTACAAGTGCCATAATCGACTTTACAATGCCCTCTGTCTGATAATAGGGCTATTCACACCCTTTTAACAATCAATTCTTAGGACATGGTCCTGCTTCATGCTTGCCCTCATTTAGAGATCCTGGTTGCCCTACCAAAATGTGGTGAAGAAACTAGATGGTAATAGATTATCAGGAAAAAAAATAGTTTCTGGTCTCTTAAAGCTTATTTTCAAACAATCGGTCATATAAGTGAGGTGTCAACTAAGTCAACATGTAGGAAGCACACCAGCCTGAGTGATTCAAGGATTGTAAAGAACATAGTCAAAATTGAAAAGAGGGAAGAGCATTTGAATTTGAATTGGGGACCTCAGGTTTTCAGAAGGCTGTGGGTGACAACGCCAACTCAAACTCTATTTTCATAGTCCACACATGGATTGAGACTTTGGTCGTAGGTGCTGGTTGCAGAATAGGATTTGGATCAAGGAATATCACTGCTTAAAGCATATAATGCCAGAAAGATGTGTAATTGTGTTTCCTTGACTATATAAAGGCATTTGACTCGTAGCCCATTAAAACAAAACAAAACAAAACAAAACCCCACTATGGCTCACCTTGTGAAGATTGGGAATTTCAGAGCACTTAGTGTGTTCATGTGGAACTGGCATTGACTAGAGGAAGTTGTGTGATAGAAGGAGGGAATACTTCATGGTTCAAATTCAATACAGGTTTATTGCATCCTCTCACCATACTTTTTCAATCTTCATACTGAGAAAATAATCAGAGAAGCTAAATTACATGAAGAATGTAGCATTAGGATCGGAGAAAGGCTTATTAACAACTGAAATATTCATATGACACAACGTTACTTGTGAGGAGAATTTAAATCACTTGCTTTTGAAGATCAGAAATTACAGTCTGCACTATGGATATCAACTCAATTTAAAGAGAACAAAAAAATCCTTAAAACTGTAGCAGTAGGTGATAGCATGATAAATGGAAAAATATTGAAGTTGCCAAAGATTTAATCTTGCTTTGACCCATAATCAATACTCATGGAAACAGCATTCGAAAATTAAAGAATGCTTTGCACTGGACAAAGTTACTGCACAAGACCTCTTTAAAGTATTCAAAGGCAAGGATGTTACTTTGAGGACCAAGGTGAGCCTGAACCAAGCCATGGGATTTTCAATTGCTTCATATGAATGTGAGCATTGGACATTGAATAAGGAGGGCCAAAGAAAAATGGATACATTTGAGTTATGGTGCAGGCGAACGATATTGAAAGTACTATAGACTTCCTCAAGAACTAATGAATCTGCCTTGATGACGTACAGCCAGAATCTTCCTTAGACTTCATCTCACATACTTTGGACATGTTATCTGAAGAGACCAGTTCCTGGACTAGGACATGTTTGGTAATGTAGAGGGGCAGTGAGAAAGATGAGAAGGTGAACTGACACAATGGATGAAAAAAATGGACTCAAATGCAAGAACAATTATGAGGATGGTACAGCACCAAGAAGTGTTTTATTCTATTGTACAAAGGGTCATTATGAGTCAGAACCAACTCAACAGCACCTAACAGCAAACGCATACATGTTGTCCTGCCAGAATAAATACACCCTGCGACAGTTTATTGTGCCAGCCTGGCCGATAAACACAGGTAGGATTAACTGAAGGGCTCGGTGAGCCTTGCCTTGATTGTTTTGTGCCTAAGTTTAAAGGGGTACACTACCTGTGGTATGCCTAGCCTGTGGACTGTGTTGCTGTAAGTTGAGGTCCCTTTAAGCCCACACGATTGGAATGTTCATCTCTGGAGCTGGGGACCGACAGTTGATGACAGTTGGGGACCTGCCTTGCTGTTTGCTGCCTGGATATATATAGCCCAGCTCTCTCTACAGAAGGGGACTGGCAACTGGCAGCTCTTAAGCCTTAAAGGACTGCTAGTGTCTCACTGCTTTATAATTTAACTGTTAATTTCTTGTATTATCTATCTGTATATAATTTAACGGTTCATTTCTTGTATTATATATATATATCTATCTTTATAAATATATTTATATATAATTAGTAGCAATCTGGTTTGTCTCTCTAGAGAACCCTGTCCAACACACACCCAAATTAAATTGACTACATCTGTGGAAAGAGACAATGGAAAATCTCAACATTTCATCAGTCAAAAGAAGGCTAATAGCCAACTTTGGAAGAGATCATCAACTGCTTATATGCTGTTCAAGTAGAATCTGAAGAAAATTAAAATAAGTACATGAGAGTCACAGTGGGCCTTCTGCGTGTGCCATGTGCATTTTTAGACATCTCAATAAATGCTTCAATGCACTGAAAACTCATGACAGAGGCCTGGTGAACTGTGGCATGACATCAAAGGTATCATACATGACCAAAGCAAAAGGTAACGTAAAAGTCAGGAAATAAAAATAAAAAGATCAGAATCAATGTCAGAAGAGACCCTGAAACTTGCTTTTGAACATATATGAATTTATGAAACTGGATGATTATTAAAGGAAAAAAATTCAAAGCACAATATTTCAAGGGATAGTTTGAGAAGATTGTTATGAAGCATAATTATTAGATATACATTATGTATAATGTATGAGGGAATAGGCCTCCCCCCAAAATGGAATTTTTCCCCACAAGGCTATGTATATATTTATTTATTTAACAAAACAAACTTTTCACCTTCAAAGTACTCTCCAATTTGTGAAATCAGCAATTCCATTCTTGGAAACATTTTTTAAACTCATCTTTTTGGATGACTGACAGCACCTCCCTTATTTTTTGCTTCACCTCTTCTCAATCCCCAAATCACTGTCCTTTCATGTCCCTCTGCAATCTTGGAAACAAAAGAAGGTTCATGGAATGAGGTGAGTTAAGTAAGGTGAGCAGGGAGGCTTTTTTTTGCCCCAAACTGGCGCACTGAGATGGCTGTGTGAGCAGGTGCATTGTCCTTGTGGCAAAACTAGTTCCTATCTGCCACAAATCAGCCCCTTTTTGTCACACATTGTTTGGTAATCTTTTCATAACCTATAAAAAGAAAGCTTGATTAACAGTCTGACCTGCTGGAATGAATTCCAAATGCAAGTCAACATTTTCATCCATTTTAGGAAGTTGATGAATGTCCAGAATAAGGTTTATCATCAATTGACATTTCATGTTTTTAAAATGAGAAAACACTTGAGTTTTTCCTGTAGTACTGTCCTTGTAAGTTGTGTTCAACATCACAACAGTTTTTGCAGCATTTTTTCATGATCAGGAAACAAAATTTCATAGCAGACATTTGTTTTCTTAAATTGACTATCACAAAAAAAAATGATGTTTGAGGAAAACTTCCTTTATGAAAAATTCACTGTGACCAGAGACGCCACTGGGTGCACTAATTCAGAGTGAATTGCTCGATGCTCACCTAGCAGGCAAATGCTTACTATGAAACTCTGCTCTGTCCAGCAGAATTTCATTGTGTGTTATTTATATATTACTATTATGTATATTATATGAAACATATAGAGTTTCAAATATCATAATGAAATGGGTAAAAATTAAGAGTAGAAAATAATAGAAAAACACAGGTAGCTTTTCTCAAGATGAAAGACCTGGGAAAGATGATCTTTGAGGTGCTATATTGAAGGATACTATAGGGAAACTATTGGATGATGCATGAAAAAAAGATTCATTAAAAGATGAAAAGAACATAGAGCCACCATACCAAAAAGAATTGGTTGATTTTCAGTCAATTCAACAGGTCATACATTATTCAGAACTGATGATAATGAAGGAAAAGTCTGTTTCACTTAAAATTTTGTTAAAAAACAAGACCAGAAATTGATGGAATTTCCATCGAAATTAATGCAGGGCTACATGTGACCATATGTGTATTCCTAGAAATTTGAAAGTTAGCTACCTGGTCTACCTACAGGAAGAGACCCATATATGTGTCCATCTCAAAGAAAAATGATTATCTTTAAAAACACATGCAAGAAAATTTTACTGAAGATAATTCAAAATTGGTTCGAGCAGTACATTGACAGGAAGCTGTCAGGTATTCAAGTTGGATTCAGAAGATGATGTAGAATAATGTATATATATATATAGATATATAGATATCAGTTAATTATGGATAAAAAGCAAAGAATGCTGTAAAGATGTTTAGTTGGTTTATTTGGCTGAGCAAAGGTGCTTCACTGTGTGCAATCTGAGAAACTTTGGTAGCATTAAAAAAAGGGGGTGGGGAATTCCAGAACATTTAATATGCTTGTTCAGAACCTGTGCACAGTCCAAAAAGCATTTGTTTGAGCTGGAGAAGGGGATATCGAGTGAACAAGCCTCAGGATACGGGGGAGTGAGGGTTGTACATAAGTTTCACTATACTTATTCAATCTGCATGTTGAATAAGCAATCTGAGAAGCAGGACCACCTGAAAAATGTGGCATCAGGATTGGAGGATGATTTATTAACAGTCAAAGCTCTGAAGATAGTGTTATCCTGTTTGCTGAAAGTGAAGTGGACTTGAATCGCTTACTGATGAAGATCGAAGTACACAACTACCGGTCTGAATTACACCTCGATGTAAATAAAATAAAAACCAAAGTACATATAAACAACCTTACAACTCAACCACTGAAAAATTCCTGTTAAATAGAGAAAGACTGAAGCTGTCTTGGATTTCATTTTACTTGTGTCAGCAATCTACACCCATGGAAGATTCAGTTAAGAAATCACACAATGCAGTGCAGAGTACACATCTGGTGCATACAACTTATGTAAGAGAGTTAAAGAGAAAGGATGTCACTTGGAGGACGAAGGTGCATCTGACCCAAGTCATGGTGTCTTTGTTCGTCTCAGATGCATGTGACGCTGGGCAGTGAATGACAAAGAGCAGAGAATAATTGATGTGTCTGAGTTCTGGACTTGTGGAAGTATATGGAAATTATCATGGATTGATGGCCAGGAAAACAAGTTGATCTGTCTCAGAGTAAGTACAACCAGAAGTATGTCAGAGTGTGCCTCCTTTCCTCAAAAAGGACCTCATGTTGACAAAGTAGAGGCTCAAAGAGAGAGAGAGAGAGAGAGAGAGAGAGAGAGAGAGAGAGAGAGAGAGAGAGAGAGAAAGTATGCTCCATGAAATGGTTTGACACAGTGACTGAAACCATGGGCTCAGGCATAACACTTGTGAGGATGGTTCCGGACTGGGGGCTCTTTGTTCTGTTGTGCCTAGGGTCACGAAGAGTCAGGGCCACCTTGAGATGCAGAATAATAACTCAGTAGGTCCTCAAAAGCACACCCCACCTGCTTAGTTTGAAGTTCTCCGTGTTGACCACTGTATGCTTAGAGCTGCCCGTATTTCCATCTAAGTGGTACATGGTGGCGTTGCTATATCCATCAAAGTCTATTTCAGTATTATAATTGTAAGCACAGTTCACTTCCTCTTTCATATTAAAAAGTTCCCATGTTTACCTTAAAATATGAAGTCGCATGATCTGAATCACTCAGTACAAATTCTGTGGTTTTATTGATTTCATTGATTTTTGAAACAGGGGACCAAGTGGTGCATTTTCTTTGAATCTGCATCTCCATAAGGTGCATAATATTTCTGAAACCATAAAAATGGAAAATTATTAGATGCAGTTTAGTGTCTTCAGTAGCATATCAAAACCATTTTTGTAAGCTGAGACACATTGACTTGTTTACTTCCATTTTAAACGTGTGTGTGTGAGAGAGAAAGACCAGATCCGTTTTCCATTCAAGAATTCATCTGCATTTTCTTCACCTCACCGATTGCAATCCCCACAACGCAATATCGCTTATTTCACTTCCTCCTCCTGCTTTGTTTCCCTTCTTCCTGCTTTTCTCACCCTTCTGAATGGTGTCCTTGGGTAAATGCTCCGCTTTTAATATGAAATCTTTGATGGTTTTAAGGTTTCTGAACTTCCCTCATGTAATTGCTTCCCTTATAGACATGCCTTTTGTTTGACTGAAAATTGAGCCAGGAGAGTGAGTTCATTTCCAGGCCTGAAGGATGACTTAAGATCCATAGTCTTGGTGATCACTGGTCTCTTTCCTAACACTCAGCCTTGCACTTTCAGTGATTGTGCTTTGTTTTACATTGTTTCCCATGGTGTTCAGGGCCTTTGAATGCTATCTCTTTCAGAGCATTGGTACTGGTAACCGGGACTATTTAATTTTTCTGGTTTCCAGGTTACGGAGGCTGATATTTGTGTGGTCCATTAGACCATTGAACAATTGAGAAGAATGATCTTCTAGGGTAGCAATGATATTTCTATGATAATTTTGTTGGAAAACCTTACTCCATTTACATTGCTGTCCTAATCGTGTTCCTAGAGATTTCTTATTGTTCTACAAACTCAACAAACATTGAAAAAAATATGATTTGAGTCTTGAGGATGCCTAAAGTGTCATTTTGAAGTGATTAAAAACTGAAGAATGCAGAATTCTTCAGGGAAAGATTAGACAGATAGAAACACCAACCTCATCAATACATAGCCATAGATGAGAATATTTTGAAAATAATTTATATTTTTGTTTAATAGAGTTTTCTCTGTTTTTGTAGTAATGCTTTGGACTTATCCTTGTATGACCAGCTTTAATAAATGACAGTTAAACATTAAAAGTAATACATGATAATAATAAAACTATTGGAAGAAAATCAAGAAGATAAGCAGAAAATGAATATTATCTAAGTGTTCTCTAGTCACTAACCAACTATGATTTTCACATCAATTATATTATCAGGTCCATGGAATTTTTCAAGGACTGTAAATCAACTGATTATAACAAAATTAAACTGAATGCTTTCAAATTAATATGTCATCAGCAACAATAAAATCCTGGAGTCTGAATTAAATTTGCAATTGTGCTGATTTATATGAAAGATTAGGACAGATTGATTTTATGTCATTTTGGAGCACTGACGACACTCTTGGCAAAGACTCCAGGTGAATAACCTACAGATGATCTGCTTCTCACTCTTATGAGCTGGTGTGAGGGGATGCACTATGGTAAACTTTCAAGCCAGTTAAATAATCTTAGCGAAAGGCAGCTGAGACAGGTTATACAGCCTACTGTCTACTAAGCTACTCATCCAAAGGCACCAAAGAGAAGAGAGGGCAGAAGCTCAAATATGTAATATGCAAAATGCTTTTATTTTCTGAGTTAAATTATGAACATCTTTGTGGTAGTTTCATAATCTGTTGTCAATTTGAGACTTAAGAGTAAAGGGGTGGAGTCTAGCCTGTCAATCAGGTCATAGCTTGATTGTCTCATTTGGAGGTGCTAAGGAGATAAATAGCTTGCTGGAGGTGGGGCATACTCATTCCCTGCAAGACATTCCTTCTGACAAGACAAATGGAGCTACTCTAGAGCCCTGGAGCAGCCACATCGAGACCCCTGCCAGTGTTGAGATGCTTCCACCGCCACGGTATCCATAAGACTTTCCACCCATTGGCCTGTGATCTTCTTGCATTCAGTGTCATTGCATGTGTCACATGAATCTGAAGAGGAATTTATAGATTGGTATCAGACATATGGGCTAATATCAGGCTTATGAACTTGATCTGTACTGGGCTGGGATATTTTCTCAATATTCAATTGCTCTTGTACATAAAGCTCTTTTTATACACATATGCATGTTTATGAATGTATTTCTTTTTTTTTCTTATGAATGTATTTCTATATTCTACCCAGACTAACACAATCTTCTATAATCAATCTTTACACCTCTAGCACTTTCTATGAAGAATGTTGGTTATGAAACGTTGAGGTTTGCTACAATTGATTTCTACTTTGATGTCAATGCCAGAATCCAGTGTCTGTCATTATTAAGGTTAGGACCGAGTAGTGGATGTTGCAGTCCTAAGAGCAACACTGATTATGTAGCATATTGAAGAGAATGTTGATTTTCTGATTCAAGCATTAATTTGTTTACCCGAGGACTACCTCCAACTCTTTTTGTCAGTTATTATTGAGCTGGCTCCAGCTTAGAGAGAGCTTATGTATAATATATGATGTGCCCCCCACAGTCTTCCTCATTTTGGTGCTGGAATCATATCATAATCATGGCTATAATTTCCTTCATTGCTGGTTCCTGTTGTTGTTAGGTGCTATGGAGTCCATTTTAACCCAAAGACACTTTACTCACAACAGAAGGAAACACTGCCTGGTCCTGCACCTCCTCACATTTGTTGCTGCGCCTCATCCCACTGGAGCAGCCGCCCTGTAAGTCCACCTCATGTGGACTTCCTCTTTTCCACTGCCGTTCCACTTTAGCTAGCATCATGTCCCTCTCAAGTGACTGTTCTATTCTGAAAACATGTCCAAAGTATGGAAGATGAAGTCTCATAATCCTGCAGTCTGGTCATATTTCTTCCAAGATAAATCAGTTTGTCATTTTAGCATTCCATAGTCCTTTCTAGAGTCTTCTCCAGCACCAAAATTAAAATATATGGATTCTTCTTCAGTCTTCCTTATTCCTTGTTTAACTTTCACATCCATAGGAATCAATTGGAAATACCATGGCTTGGTTCAGGCACACCTTAGTCCTCAAAGTACTATCTTTGCTTTCCAATACTCTAAAGAGGTCTTGTGCAGCAGATTTACCCAATGCAATGCATCCTTTGATCTCTGGACTGTTGATTCCATGAGCATTGACTATGAATCCAGGCAAGATGAAATCTTTGACAACATTATTCCGGTTTTCATGATCCTTGTTACCTGTAGGTCCAGTTGTTAGGATTTTGTTGTGCTTACATTGAGTTATACTCCACACCGAACGCTATAATCTTTAATCTTCATCAGCAAGGGCTTCAGGTCCTCACTTTTAGCAAGCAACTGCGTGTGGTCTGTAAATTACTAATCAGCCTTCCTTCAATCCTGATGTCACATTCTTCTTGTGTATATATGTGTATATGTATATATGTATGTGTATATATATATTATATTAAATGAAGGGGGAAGTGCAGAGTGGAGACCCAAGGCCCAAGTGTCGGCCAATGGAGATCCCCTCATAGAGGGGCTTAGGAGAGGAGATTTGTTAATTAGGGTGTGAGGTAGTATCGATGAAGAACACAGCTTTCCCCCAGATCCTGGATGCTTCCTCCCCCCAACTACCATGATCCGAATTCTACCTTGCAGGGCTGGATAGGGCAGAGGCTGTACACTGGTACATATGAGGGTTGGAGGTACAGGGAATCCAGGGTGGATGATACCTTCAGGACCAAGGGCGTGAGGGACGATGCTGGGAGAGTGGAGGGTGAGTGGGTTGGAAAGGGGGAACTGATTACAAGGAGCCACATGTGACCTCTTCCCTGGGAGAGGGACAGCAGAGAAGGGGGGAAGGGAGACCCCGAATAGGGCAAGATATGACAAAATAACGAGGTATAAATTACCAAGGGCATATGAGGGAGGGGGGAAAGGGGAGGGAGGGGGGGAAAAAAAGAGGACCTGATGCAAGGGGCTTAAGTGGAGAGCAAATGCCTTGAGAATGATTGGGGCAGGGAATGTATGGATGTGCTTTATACAATTGATGTATGTATATGTATGGATTGTGGTAAGAGTTGTTTGAGTCCCTAATAAAATGTAAAAGAAGAAAAGAGAAAAAAATGATTAGGGCAAGGACTGTACGGATGTGCTTTATACAATTGATGTATGTATATGTATGAACTGTGAAAAGAATTGTATCAGCCCCAATAAATTGTTAAAAAAAAGTGTATAATCCCACAATAAAATGATTTAATAAAAAAAATTCAATAACTGATTATTTGCTTAGGATATTGATGGAATAGATATGATGACAGGATATAACATGTTGCACACCTTTCATCATCCTATTTATTTATTTATTAAATCATTTTATTGGGGGCTCTTACAGCTCTTACAACATTCCACACATCAATTTTATCAAGCATATTTGTACATATGTTGTCACCATCATTTCCAAAACTTTTTCTATTTAAACCCTTTGTATAAGCTCCTCTGTTTTCCCCTTCCTCCCCTACCCTCCCACTATTTTGAATCCTTGATATTGTTATTACTTCGTATTTTACACTGTCCACTTTCTCCTTTCACCCACATGTCTGTCATCTGTCTCCTTCAGGAGGAGGGGCTATATATCCACCTTGTGATGGGTTATCCTTTTACCTTTCTTCGCTTTGAACCCTGCACCATTCCCTTGTTCTGCTTGCACAGCTACCTCTTGATTCACATACAAGTTGCACGGGAGCACAATGAAATATTCCAGAATTCCCCATTTTCTCAACACTATCCATAAGGTGTTATAATTAGTACAGTCAAATGTCTTGGCATAGTCAATACAACACAAGGGAACATCTTTCTGATATTCTCTGCTTCCAGCCAAGATCTGTCTGATGTCAGCAATGATATCACTTGCTCCATGCCTTCTTCTGAATCTGACCTGAACATCTGGCCTCTTCCTGTCCCTGTACTGTTGCAGCCATTGTTGAATGATCTTGAGCAAATTTTACTTGCATGTGACATCAATGATATCATTCTATAATTTGAGCATTCCATCGAGTGACCCCACTCATATACCTATTGTGTGAATCCATCTCATTGAGAGTTTCACTTTTCCCCCATCTTTGCTTCTAAAGATTTTCAGGGGTATTTCTTCCAATTTGGATTGGTTTGTTCTGGTAGTCTTGGCATATTCAATATTTTTACCAATGTTATTTCTGTGAATCAATTTTTCTCCAGTGTCCTCATTTCACTGTCCCACTTTTCCAATGCAAATTACTCCTAATCCATCTACTGCCATTGCAGCTATTCCTAATAAAATCAGTCATATCAAACTCACTGTATCTAGTTGATTCAGACTCAGTTTAGCACTATGAGACAGAGTGTAAGCGCCTCTTAAGGTTTCTGAGACTGTAAAGCTTTAAGGGATTAGACAGCTACATTTTTCTCTATTGGAGCTGCTGGTGGGTTAGAACTGTTGAGCTCATGCATAGCTCATGCATAGCAGACCAACACATAGCCCCCAGGGCTGCCTTCCAATCAAAGTAAGCCGCTTCTTAGGGTTTCTGAGACAGTCAATAATTTGGGGAATAGACATGCTCATTTTCTTCCAATGGAGTAGCTGGTGTGTTTGACCCCTCCAGCTTGCATATTGCACCCCGTTGCTTTATTTACAGGGTCCCCCAGAGCTCCTTACATGCCCATGAGGCTACTGAAAATGCTATGGAAGGGACCAGGTGCACCTTAGTTGAAGGTGACATTTTTTTAAACATTTTATTAGGGACTCATACAACTCTTATCACAATCAACATTTTTTCTTAAGATCTTGATGAATTTTTGTTGTTGCCGATTTCCCAAATACAGTAAATTGATTCTGTTATTTTTTTGCCCATGGATATTGATTGTTGATACAAGTAAGATAAAATACCGATAACATCTATTTAAAAAACCATTTATGAGGATGTTCTTTATTGACTACTGGGTGAAGATTTGGTTTTCTTTATATTCAGGTGCAATGCATACTGAAGGCCGAGTCTTTTCATAAAATAAGCTTCTAGCGACCTATCTATAGTCTCTGTCAGTATTTATCTCCAAGTCTGGTAGGGTGAAAGTTAAGATTTTTAAAATCTACTTCCCTGACGGAGCGCAGCTCAGGAATGGTGCTGCTGCCAGCATGAATCAGGCATGCTTGTTTTTACGTTGCTAGGTGTCATGTTGGTTCTACCCATCATGACGCTGTGGACAAGAGAACAGAACATCGCCCGATGCTGTGCCATTGTTCTTATGTTTGAATTCATTTTTACAATCATTGTATCCATCTGTCGCATCCAGAACCTTCCTCTTTTGACCACCACTCTGCTTTACCAAGCACTGGTCTCATCTGATAAAATGTCTAATGAATATAGGACGAAGTCTTGCAATCTTTGCCTCTAAGGAACATTCTGACTGTACTTCAAAAACAGATTTGTCTGTTATTTTGGAAATCCATGATACTTTTAATATCTTCACCAACACTAGTTCCAATTCAGTGATTTTTCTTTGGTCTTATTTATTCACTGTCCAACTGTGGCATGCATATGAGGCCATTGAAAATACCATGATTGTGGCAGTTATATAATCATTTTTTCAATTTGAGGATTACAATGAAGGGGTGGAGTCTAGCCTGCAGTCAGGATATAGTCAATGAAGCCTCTGTGTGGGCATGGTCTTCCCCTGAGAATTTTGGGAACTCCGGTATTTCCTTCTTGGAGTCAGGAGACAGTCACGCACAGCTCACCCAACGAGACCACCCTCTACTGCCAAGACACATGGCGCTACACCCTGGGACCTGGAGAAGCCAGATGGATCTACCCTGATGCAACCAGACCTCTGAAGCCAGAGAAGCCACATAGAGACCCCTGCCAGCACTGAGCTGTTTACAATACCACCGGATCCAAAGACTTTCTACTTACTGTTCTGTGATCATCCTGCATTTGTTGTCATTTAGTTATAATCCCTACAGAAGGCAGTAGTCCTTGGTCTTCATCAACAAGCACTTAAAGTTCTCCTCACTTTCAGCGAGTCTTTTTTCTGGTAGGCAGCCTGAAACTCTCATAGCTCCCTGTGAATGTACTGCCACAACCGCTGTCGAATGATCTTCAGCAAAATTTTTCTTGCATAGCCTGTCAAATTTGTTGTTGTTAGGTGCCATTGCGTTGGCTAATAGGCATAGCAACCCCTTGAACAACAGAATGAAACACTGCACCATCCTGTGCCACCATGCCAATTGCTCCAGTGCCAGTGTTGCAGTCAAGGGGAGAGTTTTCCTCTCGTTACTGCCCCTCCTCTTCAGCAAACATGATGTCCTTCTCCAGGGACTAGCCTATCCGGACAATATGTCCCAAGTATGTAAGATGACATCTTGTCATACTTGCTCCAAGGAGCATTCTGGATATACTTCCAAGACAGATCAGTTTGTCCTTTTAGCAATCCATGGCACTTTTAATAATCTTCTCCAGCACCACAATTTAAATACACTGATTCTTCTTCGGTCTTCCTTATTCAATGTCCACCTTTCACATGCATATGAGACAATGGAAAATACTGTGACCTGCATCAGGCATAACTTAATTCTCAAAACAACATCCTTGCTTTTGAATACTCTAAAAATAATTTGTGCATCACATTTGCCTAATGTAATATGTCTCATGACTATTGTTTGTATAGCATTGATTATGGATCTAAGCAAGAAAACATTTTGACAACTTCAACCATTTTTCCACTTATTTTGATTTTTCCAAAGCCTTTGCATAGTAAATAAAACATACATCAACACTGTTCAGCTAAGATCCACCTGATATCAGCAATGATATCCCTTATTCCATGTCCTCTTTTGAATCCAGTCTGGGCTTGTAGCTCTTCCCGGTCAATGTCCTGCTGTGATCGCTGTTGGATGATCTTCAACCAAAATGTATGGGCATGCCTATCAAGGAACTTGTCACAGAGTTTGAACATTCTTTTTGTCACATTTCTTTGGAATGGCTACAAATATAGATCTCTTCTAGTCAGTTGTTCAAGTGGCTGTCTTCCAAATTTTCTGGCATAGATAAGTGAGTGCTTCCAGGGCTTCATCAGTTTGCTAAAATATTTCTATTTGAATTCCATCAATTTCTGGAGCTTTGGTTTTTGGCTAAAGTTTTCAGAGAAGCTTTAACTTCTTCCTTCTGTTCCATTGGTCCTTTCTCATATGCTAACTTTGGAAATGCTGGAATATTGATTAATTCATTTTGGTATAGAGGCTCTGCATTCTTTCTATCTTTTTGGATGCTTCCTACGTCATTCATTATTTTTTTCCCATAGAATCTTTCAACATTGCAACTATGGCTTGAGTTTTTTTTTTTCCAGTTTAATACATGTTGAGCGCATTCTTCCTTTTTTTGGTTTTCTAACTCTTAAGTCTTTGCATAGTTCATTACAGCATTTGCCTTTGTCTTCTCAAGCTCCTATTTAAAATTTTCTTTTAACAAATCATTTTATTAGGGGCTCATTCAACTCTTATCACAATCCATAAATACATCAATTGTGTAAAGCACGTTTGTACATTCATTTCCCTCATCATTCTCAAGACATTTACTCTCCACCTAAGCCCCTGGTATTTAAAACTTTCTGTTCAGCTCTTTGACTTCACAATTTCTTCCAATGACCTTAGATACTCATGTTTCAGTCTCTTGTGCCATCTACTTTGATCTTTTCTTTCTTGCCTGTCTGCTAAATAACCATTTGCTCTCTTCATGTGTGTTGTTTGGGAGGCCCTCCAACAGCTCGTAAGGCTTCTTTCATCCGTGTTTAGTTTACCATATATGGTCATGACATTCAGTGGGATATACTCAAGGTTGTATTTTGGCTTTCATGGACTTGTTTGAATTTTCTTCAGCTTCATCCTGACTTTAAATATGAAGAGTTGATTGCCTGTTCCACAGAGAGCCCTTGGCCTGGCTTAGCTGCTGATATTTTCATGTCACCATCTTTAGAGGTTAATGTATACATTTCCTAATAGTGGGGTTCCTTAGATTTCCTTGTAGGCATAGACATTATCCTCTCACTGATGGCATTGTACTCCAAGATAATCCTTGAAATGTCCTTCTGACAAATAATGCAATGTCATTTCTATTGGTTGTGTCATTACTGACAGAGTAAACCACATGGTTTTCTGATTCAAAAGGGCCAAATACCAGGCTATTTTTGGTCACTAATACTTAGAATATCGATCTTTAGGGGTTCCAAGTTAGGTTCATAGTTAATGCATTTGAAGTTTCAATAATTAATTCATGTTTGCATCAGTATCTTATCTTGAGTAGTGCCCTATCAGCAAATGAAGGCCCTTTTACTCCATCTATTTAATTGTGGTCAACTTTACTTCTTCAGTCATATTTCACAGACCTTTCTACACAAGGACATTTTCTAGCATTAGTTCTGACAATGTTGTTCTTTGCATGAGGTTTTAATAATGTCATTGTTTTGATGGTATCCATGGGGTTTCTAATGTCTAATTTTACTAGCGTGTGCAGCCGTTTTCGTGGTCTGTTCTTCACCTGGAAGGCCTGCTGGCATCTGCTCACTGTGTGCAAACAGTAGTGACATAGCCTTCATCACCACAGCAACACCTACGCCAGCCTCCGCCGACAAACTGACAACAAGAGATGGAATAAAAGGATCTGAAATTACTTATTGATGTATTTTTTTCTTTGTGTGCATATATATTATATATCCTATGAATACTTAATGGGAGATTTTTAGCAAGGAGGCATAACAAGACTTTAATTAGTGGAAATGTAAAAATTTAAAGGGAATGGAGTTGGTATTTTAAACATAAGCAATTCATGCCTTCACAAAGTTTAATGACTGTCTGAGGCAAGAAGATGAATAGCAAGAACCACTTCTTGACATGAAGTTCTTAAGCAGATCTTAAGTAAGAAGTCCTTAAGTTCTCTGATGATGAAGTAAGTGTTCATCAATAAATGTAATGTGTGCATGCCAGTTAGACTGTGCATTTGGAGCACTAAGTGGCAGAGGTTCCTTAATCTTATATTGCTCTCTATGGTCCCAGTGGTAATGTCTTGGAAATTGCCCCTGGTTCTTTGCCAACTTTCTCTGTAATCTGCTATTTATAGAGGCAGCTGTGCACGATGGACAACAAAGCAGTCCCAAAATAAGGATCTACAATATAATGTTGCAGATTCTCTGGCTTTTCTCTAAATGCCCTGCCATGATTTTTGTTTCGCCTTTCCTCCTCGTAGAGTCTGCGTATAATTATCGATTCTGTTTGGCTTACTCAAGAAGAGTGCTGTGTTAGTCTGGGTAGACCAGAGAAACAAATCCACAGTAATGAGAGAGAGAGAGAGAGAGAGAAAGAAAGAGAGAGAGAGAGAGAGAGAGAGAGAGAGAGAGAGAGAGAGAGAGAGAGAGAGAGAATTTTATATAAAGGGTAAGTGTACATTAAGAAAGCAACTCAACCCAGTGCTGTCCGAGCCCAGAAGTCCAACATCAGCCCATATGTCTGAGACAGATCCACAAAGTCCTCCTCCATCTCACAAAACACACCGCAATGATGTGGACTGCAGGAGGAAAGCTGAATCAGTGAGCGTGCAAGCATCTCAGTGCTGGCAGGGGTCTCCACGTGGCTGCTCCAGAATCCAGGGCTGCATGAGGGTAGACTAATGTGGCTTCTCCTCAGGGATGTCTCCCAGAAAGTGAGCCTTGCCAGCTGAAGCAGGGAACTGGCTAAGGCAGCTGCACTCTGGTCCGACCATCAGAGAGCAAGGGACCCAAGAACCAGAAAGGCGAGCCTCAGTGAGCCATTTATCTCTCTATCCTTCAATTAATCCCATATGTGTTTATTGGTCAGGTCAGCAGAATAAACCTTAACTATCTCAAGTGCTTTACTCACACTCCACTATATCAAATTTCCCTGCTCTAAAATTTTCTTGAAAAATAATTACTTCCACTCTATAAAATCTAGTGTCCTTACTAGATCCTAACATTACACTTGCTAAATATTGATGGATTAGTGAATCCACAGCCATATGTAAAGGAATGTAAATATCCATATAAATTAGAGCATTTCTTTTATAGTTTAAATTATGTTTATTTGGACACAATAACTAAAAGTAAAATAAAGATGTCAACTTTAGACAGCAAAAAGACAGAACTCTTGGGAGCCTTAAAATCAAGTAAGCAGAGAGAACTTTCTTTGTTTGAATGATATTTCTTTACAGTTGACTCGTAACTGCATAGATCAAAAATCCAGAAATCTAATCATGTCATTAGAACTATTCTTTCTGTGAATATCTAAGCTAGATAAAACAGTGAATAATTCCCAGGCAAATGAAGACTTGCATGTTCTTCCCTGGTGCACCATATACAAGGGAACACACCCGCCCCCCCCCAATAATGTTTTAAAAGCCATGCATTTAATTTTTTTTTACAAAACAAGCCTATCGTCTTCAAAATACTCTCCATACACTTTTTTGTATCAAGCATATTTATTTGTACATAGGTTGCCAGCCATCATCATTTTCTAAACATTTACTTTCTTTTTTTAAAAAACATTTTATTAGGGGCTCATACAACTCTTATCACAATCCTTACATATACATACATCAATTGTATAAAGCACATCTGTACATTCTTTGCCCTAATTATTCTCAAAGCATTTGCTCTCCACTTAAGCCCTTTGCATCAGGTACTCTTTTTTTTTTACCTCCCTCCCCGCTCGCCCCTCCCTCATGAGCCCTTCATAATTTATAGATTGTTATTTTGTCATATCTTGCCCTATCCAGAGTCTCCCTTACCCCCCTTCTCTGCCGTCCATCTCCCAGGGAGGAGGTCACATGTGGATCCTTGTAATCAGTTCCCCCTTTCCAACCCACTCACCCTCTACTCTCCCAGCATCACCCCTCACACCCCTGGTCCTAAAGGTTTAGTCTACCCTGGATTCCCTGTGCCTCCAGCTCCCATATGCACCAGTGTACAACCTCTGCCCTATCCAGTCCTGCAAGGTAGAATTCGGATCATGGTAGTCGGGGGGAGGAAGCATCCAGGATCTGGGGGAAAGCTGTGTTCTTCATCGGTACTTCATCGCACCCTGACTGACCCATCTCCTCTCCTAAACCCCTCTATGAGGGGATCTCCAGTGGTACTCTCCATTCACTTAATAGAAATCTGTGATTCCATTCTTGAAAATATTTTTCAAACTCTTCTGTTTGGATGGCTGACAGCACCTCCATCGTGCTCTTCTTTATCTCTTCAAATTTCTGTCTTTTTATGCCCCTCTGCATTCATGGAAACAAAAACAAGTTTCTTTGAGTGAGGTCACGTGAATAAGGTGCATGGAGCAAAAGAGATATACTGTCCTTTTTCCAAAAACTGGTGCACTGAGATGGTTGTGTGAGCAAGTATATTTTCATGGTGGCAAAGCAAGACCCCAATCTGCCACAAATCAGGCATTTTTTTGTTGCACACTGTTATGCGGTCTTTTCAGAACATCTAAATAAAAAAGCTTGATTAACAGTCTGACCTGTTGGAGCGAACTCCAAATGTACAACAGGTTGACATTTTCATCCATTCAAAAAGTTCACAGGTGTCCAGAATGAGCTTTGTTATCAATTGCCATTTCACCTTTTGTGAAATGAGAAAATCACTCATACAGTTGAGTTTTTTTTCCCCCATAGAGCTGTCCTTGTAAGCTTTGTTCAACATCACAACAGTTTTGTGGCATTTTTCCTGAGCAGGAAACAAAGTTTTACAGCAGCACACTGTTCTCTTAAATTGGCCATCACAAAAAACAATGTTCCAGGGAAACTGCTTTTTAGAAAATAAATTCACAGTGACCAAAGAGGACCTTCCCAGGTGACGCCACTGGGTGCACTAACTCAGAGTGAGTTGCTCGATGCTCTCTTAGTGGGAAAAATGTGTACTGCTGAAGTTCCGCTCTGCCCAGCACAATTCCCTTTTGCTGTGTTTTGGTGGGTACCCCTTCATGATGCACCATGTCAAAGTCTTTTCAGAGTTCAGTTTAGTTTGTATTTATTTTATACTTAATTATTCATATTTTCCCCACTGAGCAATCACATCCTAATGTTAAATACATTCTATGGTCTACCAATTGTAACAAACTATGGATAACCTTAAAAAGAATGGGAATTCCAGAACAGTTCATTGTGCTTGTGTTGAACTTGTATATGGATCAGAAGGCAGTTGTGAGAAGAAAACTAACGAATGTTGTTGTAGTTGTGTTGGTAGGTACCACCAAGTTGCTTCTGACCATAGAGACTCTATGCACAACCGAACGGAACACTGCATGGTTCTTTGCCATCCTCACAATTGTTCCTATGCCTGAGCCCATTGATGCAGCCACTGCCAATCCATCTCCTTGAGGGCCTTCAGCTTTTCTGCTGACCCTCCACATTAGTAAGTATGATGTTCTTCTCCAAAGACTAATTATTTCTGACAGTATGTCCAAAGTATGTAAGACGAGGTCTTGCCACTCTTGCCTCTGAGAAGCACTCTGGCCTTACTTCTGATACACAACAGTTAGTCCTATTTTAGCAGTCCACGATACTTTCTTAAATAGTTTAATTAGAGGCTCATGCAACTCTTATTACAATCCATACATACATCAGTTGTGTAAGCACATTTGCACATTCATTGCTCTCATCATTCTCAAAACATTTGCCCTCCACTTCAGCCCTTGGCATCAGCTCCTCATTTTCCCCTCCCTCCCTACTCCCCCCTCCCTCATGAACCCTTCATAATTTAGAAATTATTTTGTCATATCTTGCTCTGCCCGATGTCTCCCTTCACTCACTTTTCTGTTGTCTATCCCCCAGGGAGGAGGTCACATGTAGACCCTTGTAATCGGTTCCCCCTTTCCAAGCTACCCTCCCTCTACCCTCCCAGTATCGCCACTCACACCACTGGGTCTCAAGGGTTCATCCGCCCTGAGCTTCTTGTGTTTCTGGTTCCTATCTGTACCAGTGTACATCCTCTGGTCTAGCCAGACTTGCAAGGTAGAATTCAGATCATGATAGTGGGTGGGGACGAAGCATTTAGGAACTAGAGGAAAGTTGTATTTTTCATTGTTGCTACATCACACCCTGACTGGCTCATCTCCTCCCCCATACCCTTCTGTAAGAGAATGTCCAGTGGCCTACACATGACCTTTGGGTCTCCACTCTGCACTCCCCCCCTCATTCACTATGGTAAGATTATTTGTTCTGATGATGCCTGGTACCTGATCCCTTCGACACCTTGTGATCACCCATGCTGGTGTGCTTCTTCATGTGGGCTTTGTGAGCAAGATGGCCGCTTGTTTACCTTCAAGGCTTTAAGACCCCAGACACTATATCTTTTGATAGCCGGGCACCATCAGCTTTCTTTGTCACATTTTCTTATGCACACATTTATCTTCAGCCATCGTATCAGGGAGGTGAGGACACAATGATATGATTTTTTGTTATTTGATGCCTGATAACTGATCCTTCGGCAATGCTTGATCACTCAGGCTGATGCGCTCCTTTCATGTGGGCTTTGTTGCTTCTGAGCTAGATGGCTGCTTGTTTACCTGTGATGCTTTCAATAGTCTTTATCAGCACTATAATTCAAATGTAGCTCTTCTTCTAGAGTCTTCCTTGTTCAGTGTCCAACTTTCATGTGCATATGAAGCAATGGAGAATGCCATGTCTTGGGTCAGGCATACTTTAGTCCCCTAAGTATCATTCTAGCCCTTCAATACTCTGAAGAAGTCTTGCACAACGGCTTTACCTAATGCAACACATCTTTTAATCTCATGAATATTGGTTGTGCATCCAATGAAGACAAAAATTCTGACAATTTCAGCATTTTCTCCATATTTCCTGATGTTTCCTATTGATCCAGTTGTGAAGATGTTGGTCTTCTTTATGTTGAGTTGTAAACCATACTGAAGTCTACAATCCTTGATCTTTCAGCAACAAGTGCTTTAGCTCCTCTTCCCTTTCAGAAAGCAAGGTTGTGTTACACTAGTCTGTTAACAAGCCTTCACTCAATCCTGATGCCACATTCTTCTTCATATAACCCAGCTTCTGTGATTGATGAGCAAATAATCAGATAGACAAGAGAATACTTCGTGGTTTAAAATCAGGACAGGTATGCAAAATCCTTGTATCATTTAACCATACTTATCCAAACTGTATGCTGAGCACATCATGTCGATGTTACTAATAGGTAACATAAGGATATTTGGAGAAAAGTTTGAAGATGTCAAAGAGTTTATCTTGCTTGTATCCACAATAAATGTTAATAGAAGCCTAAATAAAGAGAACAAAAGATGTGTTGCATTTGGCAAATTTGCACAGGAGTCCTTAGAGTATTAAAAAGCTAGAATATTACTTTGAAGATCAAGCTGTGACTGGCCCAAGTGATGGTGTTTTTCAGTGTTCATACAATCGTTAGAGTTGGATATTGAATAAAGAAGACTGAAGAAGATCTTAATTCTGGTGCTGAATTATGGTGTTTGAATTATGGTGTTGGAGAAGAATATTGAAAATACCATAGACTGCTTAAAGGACAAATCACAAACCTTTCTCAGAAGGATGACCAGACTGCTCCAGAGTCAGGGACAGTGAGATTTTGTATTACATGTTTTTCACAAGTTGGAAGGAGAGTCGAGTCCCTGGTTAAGGGCATCATGTGTGGTGAAGTAGAGGGCCAGTGAAGAATTATGAGGACCTCAAGGAAATGGATCAACAAAGTGTCTGTAAGCATGGTCTCAAGCATGGGAAAAAATGTGAGGTTTGTGCAGGACCAGGCAGGGTCTCATTCTGTTGTGAATCAAGTTGCAGTGGGTCAGAACCAACTCATGGCACCAACAAAAACAAGTGCTCTTGCATAAAGGAAGGAGAGCTGTGCAGCCATACCTGCCAGAGCGATAGAACATTGTTAGCTTCAATGACTCAGTCTAGGAGTTCACATGAGATCAAGTCCTAAGAACCCGTTTCATAGCGGAAGAAATTACATCAGTGTTCAATAATGGCTGCCTTGTTACCAATGCCGCCACAAGATGGCAATCTGACAACAAAATAAAGTAAAAAGCTACAAACCCTTGATTTCTTTACTTCAAAGAATTTTAAGGATGGCAGAAGTTACTTCAAGCAAATAGTTAATATGAAGAGTGAACAATATCCTAAAGTGTATTAGTATTTTTGTTGTTTCAGAAAATGGATAACCTTCAGTTAATCATTCAGATGAGTGCAAATTATGATTCTATAACAAGGCAATTTTGCTTTTGCCTTTCACATGCTTGAGTATACTGATTGATAAAATATGAGGATTTTCTTTGCACAATAATGAGAAGCTCACCAATGACATTGACTGACACTGGAGGAGAATAGCAGACACTTTGATTTTAATTTCATTTTATGAGATGTAGACACACTGAAGTCCCATTAAAGAGGTAGATTTGTAGCACAGTATTTCTATTCTTTTTTTTTTTTTTGAAGTGAAAAGAGTTGTCCATGCCTTAAAAGTTCCTTGCTTTTCCCAGGGAGGAATTTACGATTTGCTTCTATTTATGAAAAGTTTGTTATTTAGATACACGAACTTGTAAAATAGAGCAGGTTTTTATTACAGGGAACATTTAAATGTATTTAGTAGTTACAAAGTTTAAAGTATGAAGGTTCAGCAAAACCTGTGCTAGTCGGGACTTCCTGTAAGAGAAGGAAAAGTCAATGAACAGAGGCTGAAATTTTATGGCTGCTCCCTGTTGAAGATGGAAAACTTGTGAGACCTGGAAAAACAAGGCAGTCCTGTAGAATTTTGGATCCCACAGATTTCAGTGTATATGTTATGGGATAAACTTCATTCCTTATGTGATAGATAGGATTATTGTGCCAACCTGGCCAATAAACACATGTGGGGTTGATAAGGTTGAAGTTTCATTGTAGGGCAAAGAGATAAATGACTGGGCGAGCCTCACCTTTCTGTATCATGCTCTCTGATGATTGGACTTATGCACGGCTATCTTAGCTAGTTTTCTGCCTCAACTTGCAAGTTACACTCCCTGTGGGACACCCAACCCATTGACTGTTTCACTATCATTTGAGCTTCCTTTGAGACCTGCTTCGCAACACTGCTGGTGAACACATCACTTGAGCTGGGGACTGTTGGACTGTCATCTGCCTGACTGTTGGTGACCTGTCTTGTTGTTTGCTGCCCATGACTGGATTGCCTGTGTTTCTTCACAGAAGGAACTGTCTGGTTCCTTGACTTGCACCCCACAGCCCTTGTGAGTTGAAGGACTGTCAGTGTAGTAACTGTCTCACAGAAGTGAGTTGAACTGAGCCATTTGTACAGCTCTGTGGACTAATTAGCTGTTTATTTCTTATGTTGTATCTATCTATCTATCTATTTATCTATCTCTATCATCTATCTATATATCTATCTATAATCATAAATGTCCTAGTTTTGTTTCTCCAGATAACCTTGTCTAACACAACATAATCTAAAATTTGAAAAGAATTTAAAAAATAATTACTAGAACATTTGAGAGAATGAAAAAGATAGTTTATGTAAAAATACTTCTAGAAGGAAGACTTCGGACATGGAGGGTTCAGTCCCTAGAAGAGGACATTGTGTCTGCTACCCGGTCAGTGTAAAAGGGTAATTCTCTCAACCATATCAACAGTGGTGAAACTATTGCAGGACAGGCTTTGTTGTACACAGGTTAATGCATCAGCATCCAGCAACAACAATAACAATCTTATCTCAGTCTTCTGACGTGGATATTTATAATTTTATATTTGATTTCATTGAAGAAATTGGGGAAGCATAAATATCAACGCAATATCATAAAATTAGCATGTAACAAAACTTGTCATTCAATCTCATTTTAAGCACTCTCTAAATAATTTCTAAATTATGTGTGCCTGCACAAACAAAAACATTTAAAAAAATTATATCAAAGTGTATCACACATTTTTCTTGGTAAACAAATGCAAGCTTTCTTACATGCTAGTAGGTATCCATTGAAGCAAAAATGTTGATTTTTATGATGTCCAGTTTATGCATTTTTCCTTTTGTTTATATTTTTGCTGTCATATCTAAGTGACCATTACCTATTTCACAGTCATGAAAATTTACAGTTACCTTCCCAGAGTTTTATCATTTAACTCAGGTCTTCATCTACTTTGAGCTAATTTCAAAGTACGCCACGAAGTAGACCCACACATCACTTTTTTTCCATGTGGATTGCATTCTCCCCAGGGTTATTTGCTCATAAACCTTTTTTCTTCATTGAATTACTTTGTCAATCTTGTTAAAAATCAATTTAATGCAGATGTGAGGATTTAGTTCTAGAGTGTCAGTCCTATTCTATTGATCTATCTGTCTAGTCTTATGCCAACATCCTCCTGTCTTGATTACTGCGGGTTTAAGGTAAGTTTGAGATCAGGACGTGTGAGCCCTCCAACGTTCAACTTTGTTTTTCCTTTTCAATATCATTTTGGCTATTCTGGGCTCCTTGAATTGCCATATAAATTTTACAACTAGCTTGGCAATTTCTATAGTCTCCAGCTGGGATTTTGATAGGATTTGTATTGAATATATAGATCAACTGGAGGAGTATTTTATTGCAACAATAAGTCTTACAGCCGATGAACATCAAACGTCTCTCCATGTGTTTATTCAGACTCTCTTTACCTGCTTTCAGAAATATCTAATCTATTTCAGAAGACAAGCTTTTCACTGGCTTTGTTACATTTATTTCTAAGTCTTTTATTCCTGATAATGCTATTGAAAATTTATTTTCATTCTAAGTATATAGAAATACAAGTCAAAAAATTAAAATTAATAAAAAGAATACAAGTTATTTTTGTATAGTTTTCTTCTACCCTACAAATATGTTAATTTGTTGATCAGTCCTAATAGCTTTTATTGGTTTATTTTGTTATTTTTTCTGCTATCTGAAAATAGAGATAGGATTATGCCTTCCTTAAAACCTGTAAGTCTTAGGGTAAATTTTATTTTTTAATTGAATAGCACTAGCTAGAACTCCAGTATCATGTTTTAAAAAGTGACAAGAGTGGGAATTCTTGGTTTCTTCCTGAAATTAGAGGAAATATTTCAATTGTTCACTATTAAGTATGATTTTAGTTGTAGGCTTTTCATAAATGCCTTTTATCAGGTTGAGGATGTTCCTAGTTATTTCTCACTTATTGAGCTTTATGCATTATGAGGTGTCACTTTATGTCAAATGCTTTCTGTGTATTTTGAGATAGTAATTAGTAGTATATGTGTGTCCTTTTTTTTTGAAACTCAATTATCTTCTTTTATTTTTTTTATTTTATTTTAACAATTTATTGGGGCTGATACAATTCTTTTCACAGTTCATACATATACATACATCAATTGTATAAAGCACATCTGTACAGTCTTTGCCCTCATCATTTTTTTCTCTTTTCTTCTTTTACATTTTATTAGGGACTCAAACAACTCTTACCACAATCCATACATATACATACATCAATTGTATAAAGCACATCCATACATTCCCTGCCCCAATCATTCTCAAGGCATTTGCTCTCCACTTAAGCCCCTTGCATCAGGTCCTCTTTCCCCCCCCTCCCCATTCCCCCCTCCCTCATATGCCCTTGGTAATTTATACCTCGTTATTTTGTCATATCTTGCCCTATCCGGAGTCTCCCTTCCCCCCCTTCTCTGCTGTCCCTCTCCCAGGGAAGAGGTCACATGTGGATCCTTGTAATCAGTTCCCCCTTTCCAACCCACTCACCCTCCACTCTCCCAGCATCGTCCCTCACGCCCTTGGTCCTGAAGGTATCATCCACCCTGGATTCCCTGTACCTCCAAACCCTCATATGTACCAGTGTACAGCCTCTGTCCTATCCAGGCCTGCAAGGTAGAATTCGGATCATGGTAGTTGGGGGGAGAAAGCATCCAGGATCTGGGGGAAAGCTGTGTTCTTCATCGATACTACCTCACACCTTAATTAACCCATCTCCTCTCCTAAACCCCTCTATGAGGGGATCTCCATTGGCCGACACTTGGGCCTTGGGTCTCCACTCTGCACTTCCCCCTTTATTTAATATGATATATATACATATATACATATACACATATATACACATACATACACACACTTATATCTTTTATTCTGTTTGATAAGAATTACTATTTCGATTCTGAAGATTTGAGAGAACATATTCACCTTGTACCGTGGGTCCCCTGGGTCATAGTGTTGTTATCCTTTCATTAGGTGCTCCAAGCCAGTGTGACCCTATGTATAAAAGGATGAAGCCTGCTGCACAGCCCTGAACCACGCTTACAATTGTTATTATGTTAAAACCCATAGTTGCAGCCTCCATGTCAATCTATCTTGTTCTGGACTTTTCTCTTTCTCACTGAGACTCCGCTTCACTAAGCATGATGCCTTTTTCTAAGGACAGACTTTTCCAGATAACAGGTCCAAAGAATATGTGGCAAAGTTTGTACTCCTCACAACTAAGAAGAATCCTGGGTGTAAATCTTCCAACAAAGATAGATTTGTTCTTCTGGCAGTCCATGAGACTGACAGTATTTTGACTATACCAAAATTCAAAGTGTCCCCTCACTGACCCATAGCACTATGGGGAACAACACTGGAGACATAGTGCAGGAATTATGCCTGGTCAGAACCCTCCCCCGACCCCAGCATTGGGGTGAAATATGAAAGGAGTGTAACAGATCAGCAGGAGGAGCAAAGCAATCAAGTCCCCAAGGAATCCCCAAAATAGACTTCAAGGGCAGGGCTTGGCACCTCATCAGCCTTGATCAGAAAACATTCATAAAGGTCAACTGACAGACCTGGAACTATTTATAGGCTATTTTTTTCTTCATGCCTATGTAAGAGAGGCAGGATAAATAATCCGGAGGAGAAAATAATGGGACAGATGGTTCTGGAGGGACTTGGGAAGGGGGTGCTGGAGGGAGGAAGGGGGAGCCAACAAACCCAGGCACAAGGGAAGAACAAGTGATCTAAATTCGATGGCTAGGAGGGCATAGAATGCCTGGTATGGTTTGATCAAGTGCAATGTAGCCAAGAGGAATTACTGAAAGCCCAATGAAGGCCTTACATGATAGTGGGACAAGAGGCAAGTAAAATGAAATAGAAGAAAGAGCTTGAGGAAAAGGATATTTATCGAGGTCTAAATACATGTATGTACATATGTAAATATATTTATATATAACAATAGGGACATAGACCTATGTACATATATTTATTTGTTAGTATTAAGGTAGTAGATGGACATTGAACCTCTACTCAAATCCCACCTCAATAAAAGAACATTTTGTTGTAGCAACCTTGCATTCTGTGATGCTCACCTTACTGACACAATTGCTGAAGACAATGGATGCATAAACAAATATGGTGAAGAAAGCTGATGGTGCCCAGCTATTAAAGGATAGAGCATCTGGTGTCTTAAAGACTTGAAAATAAACAAGCGGCCATCTAGCTTGGAAGTAACAAAGCCCACAAGGAAGAAACACAAGCCTGTGTGGTCATGAGGTGTCCACAGGATCAAGTATCAGGCATCAGAAGGCACCCCCTCCCCCCCAAAAAACAACAACAATGCTATACATGTGAATGAGTGGATGTGGAATGGAGAACCAAAGCCAATCTGTAGACAATTGGACATCCCTCACAGAAGGGTCACAAGGAAGGGACGAGTCAGTCAGGGTGAAGTATGGCACCAATGAAAGACAACATTCATTTAGTTCTTTAATGGTTCCTCCCCACAACTAGCATGACCCCAGTTCTACCTTACAAATCTGGCTAGACCAGAGTATGTCCACAGGTACATGTAGGAGCTCTCAACACAGGGAATCCAGGATAGATTAACCCATCAGGAACAATACCATAAGGGTAGTAAGAAGTGGGGGGAGGAAGGGGGAACCGATCACAAAGATCAATGTATAACACACATACACAGGGTGACAAATAACAGAAATATGAGTGATAGATTTATGGACTTGATCTGGACTGAGCTAAGATGTTTTCTTAATATACAATTACTCTTTATATAAAACCCTCTTTTACATATATACGAGTGTCTCTGGTTTTGTTTCTCTAGCCAACCCAGACTAACACAGGAAAGTAGAGGGACAATGTTAAAGAGGAAGCTCCCCCACAAGATGGATTGACATAGAGGCTACAATATTGGCTCAAACAAAGGCACAATTGTGAGTATGGCACATGGACAGGCAGTGTTACACTCTGTTGTAGATAGGGTCACTCTCAGTTGGCACCAACTTGACAAGACCTAATAACAAAAACAACACAAGGAATAACAATTAATATACATATTATTCAAATTCATAAACCATCCACTGAAAACCAATGATGAAATACTTAAAGAACTTGACGAAATTCTGCAGCCTGAAATTGGTAAAACATGCTACTAAGTTGCATTGATAATTACTGATGAAATGTGAAAATAGGAAACAATAAAAAGGATCAGAAATGAAATGATTGCTGATAGAATTTTGTAAGATCTCTCCATTGAAAATGTTTTCAACAATATAAAAAAGAATTATATGCATGGATCTTGCAATATGGAATATATAGCAATCAAATTGTAGACATTCTGGGGAAGAGGTGATGGAGAAGATCAAGATTACAAAACCAAACAAACCAGGAGTTGACTATAGAAAAGACCAGCAATTGTTCATCTATAAGTTCAGGTTGAAGCTCAATAAAAATTGTAAAATTCCATGAGAGCCACAGTCTGATTACAACCCACCTACTTTAGAGATCATTTGAAGAACAGACTTGATGCTTTGAATGCTAATAAATGATGATCAGATATGCTCTGGAGTGATAGCAAGAAATCATACACGAAGAAAGCAAAAGGTCATTAAAAAGTCAGAGAGTGAAGAGAAGAAGAGACTCTGAAACTTACTCTTGACCATAAAGTAGTTAAAGCAAATGGAGGAAATGATGACATAAAAGAGTCGCTAAGAAAACTCCAAAAGGAAGCTCAAGGAGATACAGTAAAGCCTGAAGACGAAGTCTGCAAGAATCTCCAAACTGAAGAGCTGAAGAGGAAATCAAGCCTCAAGTTACAATAGTGAGTGGTTTTATGGGCCAATACTAAAGGATGCAGCATGCAGCAAAAGAAAATTAAAGTCATGCAAAGTCAAAGTAATAAAAAGAATTGGTTGTCATTTAACCATTCTAATAGGTAGAATATGATTTAAAAAAATCAATGGTACTGAAGAAAGACGTACACGTTTCACTGAAGGCATTTTCCAAAATAAGGCACCAGTAATGGAAAGAATGCTGTTTGAAATATTTCAACAAATTAATGTAGTGCTGTAAGCACTCATTAGTCTATGAGAAGAAATTTAGAAGACAATTACTGGGACAACTGATCGAAAGAATGGACGTTTGGGTCCATTCTAAAGAAAGGTAACATAAAAGAAAACCAAAATCATTGAATAATATAATTAATATCATAGGCAAAACAATTTCTCTGAAAATCATTTTAAAATAGTTGAAGCAG
>NW_027458895.1:0-42537 GCF_050624435.1 Tenrec ecaudatus
TTTCTACCCACTGGCCTGTGATTATCCTGCATTCAGCATCATTGCATGTGTTTCTTAAGTCTGAAGGGGACTTCATGGATTGGTATCGGACATATGGGCTAATATCAGACTTATGGGCTTGAACTGGACTGGGTGGGAATGCTTTGTTAATGTACAATTTCTCTTTATATAAACCTCTTATACACACGACTTTCTATGAATTTCTCTAGCCTACCTGGACTAACACACTGAGCATTCTTACAACCCATTTTAAAATGCTGAGTGAAAATGTGAGCTCTGTTATATGAGGTAGTAAAACAGGAGAGCGTCCTTACACTGGGTAATTACCACCTAAGCCCCCGGGGCTGGGAAGACAATCTGACTGAGCAAAGCTTTCTGGTACGTGGACATTTTCAGAAAGGCCAAGAGAAAATGAGCAGATGACCTTGAAGTAGGGAGCTTTGGATTTAACACTCACCAATGTGTTGTCAGAGGGTCTTTAGCTGAAGATGTGGAGATCCCTCTGTTAGGCTCACTGGCTTGAAGGGGGTCCAGGAAGGCTGCTGGGAACTTTAGAGGCTAGGGAAAGGAAAGTGCCACTCCAGTCCTAGCCTCGACAGCCCCCCACCTCCCCCGTGCAGGCCACCATATCTCAGGTTTTACAGAGATAAGAGACAGAGTGAGACCTTTAATTTATAGATTTATTGAGGGAGGTGTGGTTTGTAGGGAACAGGAAATCATAGGGGTTTAGAATAGTTAGGTAAGAAAGGTTAGAGCTGGCCCTTCGTCTAAAGCCAGAGGATTAGCTAAATTAAAATGTGTAAAATCCATGAGACCCACTATTACATAAGAGAACATGAACAAACTACAGTAGAATTGGTGAGGAAGGGGTTAAACAGCTCTAATGTCTGCTGCAGAACCTGCAGAAAGAATCTAAGTGGGAGGGAGAGCCAGCCTTACAGGTAGAGAGAAGAGGTGAGAGCAAAAGAGGCCAGAGCAGCAGGAGGGTAGAAGGAGCCCAATCCAATCCAGGCTCAATTTGAGTGTGTAAGTCTTTGGGATATCTGTACTCTTTTTGATAGGAGGGTTCCCCCACATCTTTGTGGGTGGTCTGGATAACTCCAATGGACTGGCTGCCAGCTTCCACAGACTGACAACACAGCTGGGTGGCAAGATAGATGGAGGAAGCTTTGTAAACATAAGAAACCTATGCTTTCCTTAGTAAAGGCTTCCAACGAACCCTAGAAGGGTTCTGGCCCTTCTAGAGACCTATAAGCTTTTCCCCAAAATACTGGGTCTCCCTTTGACTGAGTTCCAGGTCACTGAACCCAATCTTTCTAGGGCGGGGCCTGTCTCTTCTTCTCCTGCCAGCTGCCAAGGTGTTCACTAAGAGCCACCGAACTGGGCCATCTCCTTGAGGCCCCAGTCCTGGAAGGGCTTAGCCCAGCAACCTGGGAATGCCAATCAGTTTCAGTGCATGGTGGCTGCACTGGAATACCACTTCTACACCCACAAGGCTGAGGCTCCCTGCGGCCACACAACAGCTGGCACTAAGAGCCAGGGAGTTTCTAGAACTGGACCTTGGGTTCTCCCCCGGCCCTGCTTCAGAAGAAGGTACCGCACAGGTGACAAGTCTTAGCAAACCTCCAGAGGAAGCCCTAATGTTTTGCGCACCAGCTGCAGCCACTAGCTTCTGGAGACGCGTGCTCTTCTTCGTAGTGAGAGAAACAACAGACCCCAGGGCTCACCGTTGAGCTGATGAGGTGCAAGGAGTCTCTGGGAGAAGGTATCGATGTATGGAAACAATGAAAAGGGGGGTGAGCAGAAACCCACAAGGCAACGAACCTGGGAACCTCGAAGACAAGACCCCCAGCCTGGGATTACCTTTCTCCAACAGGGATTTCCACCAAGAACCCCAACCAATCCAAAAGTTGGGGGATGGGACACCAGCTCACCTCTCACCAAGAGAGGAGCGTCCCCTGGGGAAGGTGAGGAGAAGAGAAAGGTCGCTTACACCCCAGGAGGACTTCTGTGTGCACCAGGGTACCCCAAACTGGCTGCTGCCCACACGCACATCCTTGGGAAAGAGCGCCCCTCACCTGGGAGCGCTGGCTACTACGCAGAGCTAAGGTACCAGGAGGTTCTCTCGCACCACATGCAGCGCACAGTAAGTAGGTCGCTAGGACGCGCCCAATAAGCCACACTTCCGGCTGGGACATCGCCACTTCCACCCCATCTCTGAGCACCCGGGTTAGGAGGAGCCGGCGGGGTTGGTCTCTGCCTTCACTTCACCTTTGAGGCGGTTCTGGACCGGACCATTGGCTTGGATGCACACACCCAGGTGTCTGGGGAAGGGAAGAACCAGGGTGCTGTTTAGGCTGGGGGCGGGGCCAGAGGCGGGGCCTGGGGCGGCGCGGGGAGGAGCCAGTGATAGTCCTCCCGCAACTATGGGCCCTCAGACTTTGATAATGATGTCCAAGTCACCTGCGGGCAGAAACGGTACTTTCTCCCAGCACCGAGATTGTGCATGGGAGACATAAAACGATGTACAACGTACGTGGACTGTGTAAGCTTGTGATCAGATTCCCCAGATGGGGCATCCTCCTCACTAACATGAACCATCCAGCCATTCAACCCTGCCACGGTGTTAATGGTGCTGACGCAAGAACCGAAACTAATGACCTTTGAGGTGAAGGGCCATTCTGCTCCCCAAAGCATTGTCATGTATGAAGACTGCCTTTAGGAAAAAAGAAGTAGCTGGCATCAAATGCTCTAGGTAAATTTTATGTCAGAGTAACAAAATTTAAATATAAAACAAGCGGGAGCACTAAAACGTGATGGGAGAAGGGGGAGGGGAGTTGTTAAACTTGACTGTCCTTAGAGTTGGAGTTTGTACTTTTATCTTGTTTTATTTTGCTTGAATGCTATTGGGGCAGTTAAACATGACAGTTCGATTCAATTATGCATATCATGATTTCCCCACTCTGCTAATTTAATTTATCACTCACCAGAGGTTCTATCAATCCAATGGTTTCAAGTGCATGGGCAGAATATTTGTAGAGACTCTTCCAAATTGTGAGGTCTGGAATTTAAATTTAATTCCTCCAAGTAACTCTTGTCTGTTGGGTCTCTCACAACAAGTGCTTATGGGACAGATCAAAGTGAAGCATGTCCCTATTAATTTGCATCCATAAAGACTATGCTTCTTTTATGGCTGTTATACTAGATAATTTCATTATGAAAGTTCTAGTCAGATTCCAAAGTTGCTGGCTGAAAATGGAGATACAAGAATTTCAATATTGTTACATTTCCCAATTTGGTGAGATCATTCCACAGACGATGGAAAACTGTCGCCTAACTTTATAAGGAATAAAAAAAAAGTCACTTATCAGCAAATATTTACTGAATTAAACTGATTTATGTTGCCAGTTCTGATGGACTCACCATATCCTTAAATCTTGGGAAACAGAGACTAGATTTTGCAAAGAAAAGGGGACTTCTCTTGAAATACCTTCCCTGTTCGACTGGGTAGGCTAGAGAGACAAATCCAGGGACACTCATAATGTATACGAAAGAGCTTTATATCAAAGTGTAATTGGATATCAAGAAAACATCTCAGCCCAGTCCAGACCAAGTCCATAAGTCTGATATTAGCCCATAACTCCAATACTAGTCCATATATTCCTCTTCAGACTCATGCACCACATGCAATGATGCTGAATGCAGAAGGATCACAGGTCGGTGGCTGAAAATTCTTGTGTATCCAATGGCGGTAGACTTTCTTAGTGCTGGCTCAGGTCTCTATGTGGCTCTTTTGGCTCTCTGAACAGTGTGAAGGTGAAGCAGAGAGAAAGAAGTTGGCCAACTTCCAGGGAGAAAGAGTGGAAGTTCCCAGAATTCTCATGAGAAGGTCAAGCCCACCAGGAAGCATCATGGAGCTGTGACATGAATGACAGGCTAACCTTCACCCCTAGACTAATTTATCAGGTGAATATGAAATTATGTAACTACTACACCTGCTTTCATGTGAGGTTTTCTGCCCCCATGGATAAATCATGAATTGTCAAAAAATAAAACAAGCAAACAAAAAATCAATCACTGCGATCGAGTCAATATGGACTCAGAGGGATGCTTATAGGACAGGGTAGAACATGGTTCAGATGTTTACATATTTTTGCAGTAGTTGATTTCACAGTACATGATTTTACATTTACCCTGTAATTATAATTCATGAAGTGTTGTTTTACTTCCAGTATTGCTGCTTCCAACCCAGTAGCTGCTTTTAACAGACTAGATACTTTCAACACAGCAGCTGCTCTCTACAAAGTAGCTGCTCTCTACACATGTGTTACTGGTAAGCAAAAGCACATTATGGCACTAACCCTGTCACACACACTTGCATTTGTACGGGGTGTATGTGATTGGGTTGGAGTTATGATATCATTACGCCAGTTACTCATATGTGGGTGTTTTTTGCATGTGGGAGGATCTGCCTGGAGACAGATAGAGGATTGGTGTCTTGGTTCCTAAGACCATCAGAAATATGTGTTTTCTGATGGTCTTAGGCGATCCCTGCAAAACGGTGTTTGTCTGGGTATTTTAGAGAAACAAATCCAAAGAAACTCGTGTATCAGAGAGAGTTTTATATAAAGGTTAAGTACACATCGAGAAAATATACCAACCCAGTGGTACCCAAGCCCACAAGTCCAAGATTAACCCTTATGTCTGACACCAATCCATTAAGTCCTCCTCCACCTCACAAAATACACACAATGACTGGAGGAAAGCCAAATCAGAGAACATGTAAACATCTCAGTGCTGGAAGGGGTCTGCCACGGCTGCTCCAGGGCTGTATTGGGGTAGGTCCATGCGACTTCTCCTTGGGGATGTCTTGCAGGAAGTGAACCTTGTCAGCTTAAGCAGAGAACTGGCCAAGGCCGCTGCACCCTGGTCCGACCATCACAACGCAAGAGACCTAGGAACTAGAAAGGCAAGGCTCACCGAGTCATTTATCCCTCGGCCCTTCAAACAATCCCACATGTGTTTATCGGCCAGGTAGGCACAATAAACTAATTACCTTGAGTAGTTCGACCTTCAAAGGGGTATCGACCCTCCAAGTTGAGAACCAGTGCTCTATAGGGTTTATATCAGTCTTAAGTGACTGGACAGATGTGAATTGTATGTTTGGGGTCCAGCCTCTAGCGTTGCACCTGAGATAGACCCAAGGTAACAAGGACAATCACAGTTAGCCATGTGTTCAAGAGGAGCATCTCCCCACTCTCATGTCTGAATTCCTAAGGTACTCTCCTCTGGAAACAGCTCCCAGAATGGACTCACTTGATTTGATTTTTCTAAATATAAATCAACCAGTTTTTAGGGAAGAGGCTGAAAAGAATTTATTTCTACATAAGTCCAATGGTCACAAATCATAATATGCTTCATAAAGGAAAGGCAGATGAACCACTCAAGAGAGATTTGAAAACAGTTTCCCCTTGCAAATTAATGGATTGAAACCCGAGGACACAGGCTTGAATGACCCAGCAAACTATAGTGAAGAGCAGTCATTGTGAACTCCAATGAGGCTAACCCTACTCTCTACCCCTGGTTTTTCCAGCTTTCCACCTGACCACTTTTTAGCACTTATTTCATGGAATATATTTGTTTTCCCTTTCCACAACTTTTTACCTTATGCTACTATTTCCTTTCTAAAGCTTTACAGCAATCCCTTTCTCGTTGTTGTTCTACTAATTCTACTACTTCAGCTTCATCTTCGTTTTCTTTTACATTAAGAGAAAATAGAATGGTTCCTACTGGAATTCCTACTAAATCTGTTGCTAAAATCCAAATTTTGTTTGAACAAAATAAACTAAAAACCACAGCAGACCATCCTATTTGTGCTCTCACTTGCACCTACTCCTGGATCCTGGGCCTGTGCTTTTTGGGCCTGAGCACACCCATTACCCTGAGTTCCCTTCAGTTCAACCCCAACCCTGTGCTGCAGGGTGGTTTATATGGGAACTCACATTAACTTTCCCTCACTGTGTCTTCTTGCACAGTCATACGCAGCCGGGTCCTCCACGGCCAGTGCTCAGGTGCAGGGAGAACTGGTTCTTGGATGTGTCTGGGTTGATGAATAGATGATCTCTGAAGGATGGTGTGTATTCGCTAAACCACTCTTACCTGTAGAAGCTCCTTCCTATTCACCCAGGGCCTCTCCCAGGGCTGCCTGATCTGCTCCCAAATAGCGCTGGTTCTGGAGCCTGAGTCCCCAGTGATGGTGCAAGTGCGCCTGAGGGTCTGTGATGCCCTCACCACCTCATGGTCTGACTCCTGCAGCTTCACTTTGGACGGGACACAAGGAGACTTACAAAACAAGTATTAAATATCCCACCTGTCATTAAAACTGCTGTGACCTACTGTATCTCCCTGCCACTGACACGATGGGAGACACAGTACCATCAAAATGAGAAAAAGAATGCAAGCAGACCTTTCTGTATCAGAGTCTCCCTGGTACAGCAGGCTCTGGAATTCTGCTGGTTCCAGAGGGGAATCTTGAGGGTGGGGTGGGTGTTCATATCATTTAAATAATAAACCACACCAGGCTTTTGCTTATGAGTGTTACTGGCTGTTATCAGGGGGTCAGAGGATGACTATTAAGAGTGTGCTAATTGACAGGGCTCACAGCTCCACATGGAAGCTTCTCCAGAGCTGGTTCTTGAAGCACGTTGTATGGCAGTGATATGTAAGCAATGAGAGTGGGGTGGCCCACAGGCATACACTGAATTTATACCCTCCCAGATCCTAATATTTGCAATCATAAAATTATCCGAGTTCCAGTGTACCTTGTATTGTTTGATTTGAAAAAATGCATCCACTAGTGTGTGCATTAATTTATTCATTTGAGTTCTGAGAGCTATGAACACGCCAGACATTCTTCTGCACTGAGGGAAAATCAGTAAACCACGCAACTGAGCTAGGAAATGAATGATCTCTTCCTCAAAAACTAAACCCACTGCGAGTGCACCTGTCCTGATTCATGGGAACCTTATAAGATTGATTAAAGCTACTCATAGAAATTCTCTGACTGTAAATAATAACAGGAAAAGACAACCTCATCTTACTTAGGAGGAATGGTTGGCTGGTTTGTGGTGAGCAACCCAATACTTATCCCATTACATCACCACATCTCTGTATATCTTTATACTAAGAAGCCCATATTAAGGGCTTTTTAAATGTCACTTTGAGAAGCCAAGTGGTGATACTTTCAATATTATTATATGAATATGAGCCCTGGACTATGAATAAGGGGGTCCATAACCAAATTTATGGCCATTCACTTACCTTTTGGAAAAGAATGTTGAAAGTACCATGGACTGGGCTATCAATATAACAAGCAGATCTCTTGTGAGGGAAACATAGCCTGGGAGTTCCTTAGAATGAAGGATGGTGAGACTTAGTTTCATGTACTTGAACATGTTATCATGACACCAGTCCATTGAGAAAGACATCATCAATGATAAAGGGGATCAGTAAAGAAGAAGGTGATGGACTGACACAGTGGCTGTAACAATGGGCTCAAACATATTTATTGTGATAATGGTGCTGAACTAGGCATTATTCAGTTCTCTTTTGCGTTGAATCACTGAGATTTGAAATTGATTCTGTGGCACTTAACATCATCAAAATTAAATGAAAAGACACAATATTCTTCCAAAGTTGAATGACAGTGCTGGGGAAAGGATATATGTTTTATTTTCCTTAGCAAAAGGAAATATGTAACAGACTACACTCTTTATAATTGTTCTTATGTGGAATTTCATTTTGCCTTGGTTAAATATTGGTTGCAAAAGTCTTGTCTTCGTATTTATAGAACATTAAGCATCCAAGGTTGTTTGGGTGCAGGAACATAAAGACTCTTAGTGACCCTACATGAAAGAGAACTCTCTGAAAGGATTTTCTTTTCTGTAATAATGATGGGATAACCTTATCAGGTCTTTAACCAACTGAGTCACCATGTGGTTTTGAACTGCCAACCTTTTGGCTAGAAGTTGAGCATTTAATCATGCCCACATAGTTTTGTGGTCCAGGTTCTACTACATATAATTTACATGTATCTACTTTTACTTCCTACAGGTGAATATTTATGTGTATGTTGACTGGTCTTAAGACATTATGTAGAGTTCTTCTAGGTCAATACTATTACTATTATTTGTTCCTTGAGTGTTTAGTATGGGATTCTGTCCAATGCATTGTGTGATTTTAGTAGTAACCCTGGGCACCGTCTTCAGTGCCAGAAACACCTCCCAGAATTGTGAAAACTAAGAGTGACTCCTGTAATGGCCAAATACCCCATAAGACATATCAAGGAATTGATGCATTTGGGTTATGTTGTGGCAGTTTCATCATCTCTTGTCAACTTGGGAAGGGATGGAGTCTAGCCTGTCAATGAGATCTCAGCTTGATGACTTCATTTGTAGGTGCAAAGGAGATGAATATCTCCCTGGAAGCCAGACCCAGATAGCATCTCTTCTTGTTGAGACATTCCTGTTTACAAAGCCACATGGAGCTACACTGATGCAGCTAGAGCCCAGGAACTGGAGGGGCCATGTGCAGACCCATGACAGTGCTGAGATGCTTCCATCACCATAAGAACCACAAGACTTTCCACCCACCGGCCTGTGATCTACATCATTGCATGTGTTTCATGAATCTGAAGAAGAATTTATAGACTGATATCAGACATAGGGGCTAATATTGGACTTATGGACTTGATCTAAGCTGGGATGTTTTCTTAATATACAAATACTCTTTGATATAAAGCTCTTTCTTACACACATGTGAGTTTCTCCCTGGATTTGTTTCTCTAGTATACCCAGAATAGCACATGGTGTTAGAGAATAATATTAAATCTGTCATGGGCTGCCTGAAGGACAAGCAGGTCTGTCTTGGAGTAAACACATCTTGTTTAATTCTTGTAATCATTCAAATAAGATTGTATCTCACTTATTTGGGCATGACATTAAGGAGAACCAGAACCCAGAGAATGATCTTGTACTTGGTAAAGTAGAATGTCAATGAAAATGTGAGAGACTTTCAATGGGACTGATTGTCATAAGGCTGCAATGATGAGTCCAAAGAGAGGGATGATTGTAAGGATGGCGCACTTTCGGGCAGTATTTCATCCTGTTTGTATTAGTCTGGGTACTTTAGAGAAACAAATCCAAAGAAACTCATATGTATAAGAGAGTTTTATATAAAGGTAAGTGCACATCAAGAAAACATCCCCAACCGGTGCTGCCCAGGCCCACAAGTTCAACATTAGCCCATACGTTCAACACCAATCCACAAAGTCCATTTCCATCTCAAAAATACATGTATTGACACCGACTGCAGGAGGAAAGCTGAGTCAATTAATGTGTAAGCATCTCAGCTCTGGCAGAGGTCTCAACATGGCTGCTCCAGTATCTAGGGTGCATTGGGGTGGGTTCATGTGGCTTCTTCTCAGGGATGTCTTGCAGGAAGTAACCCTTGCCAGCTGAAGCAGGGAACTGGCTAAGGCAGCTACACCTTGGTCCAACCATCAGAAAACAAGAGACCCGAGAACTAGAAAGATGAGGCTCACCGAGCCATTTAGCACTCTGCCCTTCAATTAACACCACGTGTTTATCCGCTACATTGCACAATAAACTAACCACCTCACTGTTGTTCATGTGATCACTGTGAACTTAAGCCAACTTAAAGATCCCTAACAAAATATTATGCAGGTTATTGTAAGTTAAAATTATTACATAAACATATATTTGTGAGTATTCACTGGAATGAAAATATTGGACATGCAGCTGATGGATTGGAGAAAATTTGAGGCTCACATAAGAATTTTATACTGCATTAATATTTTTATAAGGAGTTTTGGTGGCATAGTGGTTATGCATTGTGCTAAGATTTGCATTCACCAGTTTGCAACTACTAGCCACTCCATGGAAGAAAGACAGGGGATTCTACATCAGTAAAAATCAGAAACTCACTATAAATTGGCATTGAAATAATGGCAGTGGGTTTGGGTTTGGTTTTCTTTTAATATTTTTAACTTGACAACAAATGGCACTAGTTAGTATCCTGAATTGTAAACTGAGATCTGAGTACATATTGTTGTGAAGTCTGCCTTTGGGTAGATGGTAAATAAAGGCCATCCCTATAAAAAGAAGTATGGTCAGATGCCTGGAGATTCCCTAGAATCACACTCTGCACAATGGTCCCTAGAGAGGTGCTGACAAGGCGAGGGAACCACAGCTTCTGAGAGGAAAGCATCACTGACCTAAGTCTCTTGCATCTGCTTAAACCATGACCTGATGTACTAAGGTTTGTGTCTGGGCTCACACTGACTTCCCATCACTGTGTCTCTAGCACAGTAATACACGGCTGTGTCCTCAGGATTCACAGAGCTCAGTTTTAAATAAACTTGGCTCTTGGAGGTGGCCCAGGTGATGCTGACTTGGGCCTGGAGAGCTGGATTATAGTCTGTGCTCCCATCACCCCGTATATCACCAACTCACTCCAGTCCTTTTCCTGGGGCCTGGCAGATCCAGTACACACCATAGCTGGTTAAAGAGAATCCAGAGACAGTACAGGTGAGAGACAGGGTCTGTGAGGGCTTCACCAGTCCAAGACCTGACTCATAATTGCACCTTGGCCAGGATACCTGGGTATAAAGACAAACACAGTGAGTCGTGTGCTCAAATGCTGTAATCTCAGACTTCATGTACGAATCTCTGAAGCACTCACCTCCCAGAGTTGCCACCAGAAACAAGAAAAGCCATACACAATTCATGTTTATGTGGCTGAGATTCATGATAAAGGAATGCTCTCCAGGGTGAGAAGGCATATGACTTAAGTACATGTATGCTGTGGTTTCATCTGAATGCATATTAGGTATTTGCATGTGGGAGGTGCGGTTGTATGTAAAAAGGTGGAAAGGGCAGAATGGTGGTGTCCAAGTGTGTAATCTAAAAAGACTTTTCCCCAGCTTTGTCTTCCCTAAAAATATGCCAAACATTAGAGGCTATTTGCCAGCGTATTGTGGGAGGTAATTGTTTCCATGGAGAGCCAGAGAAGTGGTCAAACCTGCTCAGTGACATCCAAAGTTAGGCTGCCATCCTGAATCTGAGATCCGTCCATCTTGGCACAGGTATACCCCAATCCCTCCCCTTCCTATTGCCTGTATACCCCTAGATTTTCATCCTCTCATTACTGTATTACCTATAGTATGACCCCTCCCTGTGATGTGTGTCTTTACCTGAAATTAGGGGGCTTGCACACCCTCAAAGGTATATAAATCTTGGTTAGAAATAAAGAATCTCTCTCCCGTGGTGCTCTCCTCTGCGGTCCTCGCTTCCGTGTCCCCTCTCCCCTTGTTCTCCTTCCCCTCACTCTCCTGCCCTCAGGTCTCCCATCTCTATGGGAATCACCAAGTGGGGCTACGGTGAGCATGCTAACATGAAATTTGTCTGATTCCATCATTTTACTCTTTCTTCTATCGCCTGTATTTCTCTATGAGTTTACTATAATCTTTAATTATTATCACTGTACAATTGTGCCTACCAGACCTGGGATGATTTGTGAGGCGCTGGCTACCCTGACAGCCATGGGAGAATACAGTCTTCTCCCTGAGGTCTTCACTCTAGCAATCATACAAACATCTGTGCAGATTTCATGTTTAATGTAGCTTTATGTCATTTCCATCAAAATACCCAGATGTTCTATTGAAATTAAAGACAATCTCTATCCTCACGATATTTAGGTAACAAGACCAGGCCTACCTGAATCTTTCCATACATCTGAACACATAGGGAAACAAGAGTATGTCATCCATAAAGCTCCTTGGCCCTATGATATTTCAGAATATTTAGAAAGGAGTAAAGATACTTTAACCCTATCTTCTAGATTTAGAGTTGGAATAAAAGGTTTCCTAACAATATGGTTATTGTGTGGTTAAAAGAAACCACAGAAATAAGAAAAAGTGCATTTATCCTCTCATGAGTTAGTACCGAGGGTGGGCATTGGGCTCAGTGTATTTTGAGAGGCGCCTGCTAACAGCGAGAGGCGTTTTCTGGACTTACACTGTCTTCCACATCTGTGGGTACCTCAGCAACATTCTTTTCTGGTACTGAGCTTTCAGACTCTTGGTCAGGAGTATTACCTGGAGTTGTCTCTGCAGGTTTCCTGCCATGGGCAGTAGAGCTACCATAGTGGTCAGCACAGCAGTTCTAGCTGACCAGGCACTGCAGTCCTTACCCAGACTCCTGTCTTCACTTCTATCTTCTCTTGGTCCAGAGCTGGTGGGTCCTTAGCATCCATGCAAGTCTGCTTTCTCCCTGAGACTGGTTTTCTGTCTGGACTCACACTGACTCTCACTCACCGTGAAAAGCTTTGGCCATAGAGAATGATACAAGTTGCGAACACTCTGAATTGGTTGCAGTGAAATGAAGTGAGATCGATTCATGTAGATATTTATATAGATATTGTTATGAGATATATGCCACAATAAAATATCAATCAAGAAAGACATTTGCCTGAAAGACAATCAAAGTATTAAACAGAGGTTAGGGTTCATTCTGTCCACAGAAATAGGAACCATACTTAAAGCAGATTTCTATTCAAAGTAATTCAAGCAAGAGAGTTATAGAGTTATTTATTCCATGTTAAGGAAGAAATTGTCAAGTGAGAATTCTTTTTATGGGTTTCTGTGATGCGTTTGGGAGGGAATTTTGCAGCTGTTGGTAATTGTTGAACACAATAATAATCTAATGCCATTTGTGTTAGTCTGGGTACATTAGATAAATTATCCACAGAAACTCATATGTATAAGAGAGTTTTATATAAAGGTTAAGTGCACATCAAGAAAACATCCTAACTCAGTGGTACCCAAGCCCACAACTCCAACATTAGCCCATATGCCCAACACCAATCCACAAAGTCTTCTTCCATCTCACAAAACATGCACAATGAGGCCGATGGCAGGAAGAAAGCCAAGTAAGAGAATGTGTAAGCATCTCAGCACAGGCAGGGTCACCCCTCAGCTGTTCTAGCACTCAGGGCTTCATGGGGGTAGGTCCATGCAGCTTCTCTTAAGGGATGTTCTTGCAGGAAGTGAGCCTTGCCAGATGAAGCAGGGAACTGTCTAAGGCAGCTGCACCCTTGTCTGACCATCAGAAAACAAGTGACCCTAGAACTAGAAAGGCGAGGCTCACCAAGCCATTTATCCCTCGGCCCTTCAATTAACCCCATAAGTGTTTATCGGCCAGGTTGGCACAATAAACTATGTACCTCTCCATTGAATTATGTATGAGAAGAATGTTGAAAATATTATTTTGTAGCACATATATGATAAAAATAACTTAGAATATGACATAGTTTTCATTTTTTACTCACAATTAGAAACTGATGGAGAGTGTTGCTGGTACAACATTTCAAAAGACTAGCTAAAATATTCAATCAGAAAAGAGATTATGATATAAGCCAGAAATTTGAATTTATAAAAAGTGTTAGCAATGGAATAAATATTCTTTATTTAATATTTTATTTATTGTCTCACTTTTCCTCCAAAACTGTTTTATTGGGAGCAAATGCAGTTGTCATATCCATCCGTAGTTCAAGTGCATCAAGCAGTATTATACAACTGCTACCCCAATTAGCTTGAAAACATCATCTTCCTTTCTCAACTAGTGGCACCATCTCCCTTTATTCCACCACCACCACCACTCCACTGTAGTCCCAGAAACCCTTATTCTACTTGCTGTCTCTTTATGTGAATCAATTCTGGCTTTCATCTACCATCAAAGAGAAAAACATATCGCTGAAATTCAAGAATGCTATCCCCCAATGACAAAATACATGAGATAAACTCCAATAAGAATTTAAATTGAGGAAGCAGGCAGTCCAAGTGCAGCCAGCAGCCCTTCCTCGGAATCCATAACAGACCTAGGTGTGCTTCGGATGTGTCAGTCTGGCTACTGCAATGTGAGGATCTTGTCAGTTGACTGCCTTTCTCAGGATATTCTGGATCCAAAAGCACTCTTTAGTAGCTGGTGTCCTGCAACACGCCCTGTGGCTCATGCTGAACACGCAAACTGCTTGTCATATGCATGATATTGAATACAGCAAGAAACAACAAAAAACACCTACTCCCTGCCTTCAAGGAGATTTCAGCTCACAGCACAGCCTTATTTCTCTATGTTTGCTGTTCTTCAACTGCAGCACAAAGGAGGGATGCTTGCAAACCTCCCTCCCTGCACTGGCCACAGAGTGAAACCACTGGCTGTGAGGACTGCTGCCTACTCTGATGGTGAGCCGGCTCTGTCTCTTCTCTGTGAGCAAACTACTGTTGCACACAGAGCCTGTGTGTGAGCTGAGCTTTTGTCAGTGACTTACGACACTGGTTTAACAGAAATCAACAGTTATATGTGTGCAGTACACAAGAAGGGGAGTAATTCAACTTGAAGGGAGAATAAGGTTATTTTTATAAAAGAACCTTGTAAATTGAAGCACAATCAGGAAAAATATATTTAAAAGGAAAACCATTAACATGTTAATAAAGATTTTTTAAAATAATATAAAAGATGTCACAGAGAAGGATGATATAATTAAAATGAGAATACGATATATGAAGTTTTGTGGAGACCAGGATGATGGAAAAAATAGAACAATTTTTAAAAATAGAACAATTCCTGATAATAATATGAAGTATGATTAAACACAATGCAGAATACACAGAAAACAAATTAATGGACATAAATAAACAAAACAAGATGCAAATTCAGAAATTCAATAACTATAAGCCATTGGCACCGTTGAATCCCGAATCACAGTGATTCTAGGACAGAGTAGAACTGCTCCGTAGGGTGTCAGACACTGTTAATCTTTTGGAGGAGCAAACAGCCTCATCTTTCTCGCTTGGAGGAGCTGGTGATTTCAAACTACTGACATTGAACTTTGCATCCCAATGTAAAATAGATAAAAAGATGGCAAAATGAAAACCTGTGCCAGGGGAGGCTAAGAGTTAAGTGAGAAAGCCCTAATTCCAACAGGAAATCCTCCCTGTCATCCATCTGTGCCTGTCTAAGGCTGGGTTCTCTGCGCCCCCTGCTGCCCAGTGTCTTCCCTGCAGGGGAGGTTTGTGTCTGGGCTCACACTGACTTCCCCTCACTGTGCTCCTTGCACAGTAATACGTAGCCGTGTCCTCAGCGGTCACGGAGCTCAGCTGCCGGGAGAACTGATTCTTCGATGTGTCTCTGGTGATGGAGAGTCGGCTTTGGAAGGACGGGTTATAACCTGTATTACCACCATAATCTATGCACCCCATCCACTGCAGCCCCTTCCCCGAGGTCTGGTGGATCCAGCTCCAACAGTAACCACTGCTTGTTATGGAGAAACCAGAGACAATGCAGGTGAGGGACAGCTTCTGGGAGGGCTTCACCAATCCTGGACCCGACTCCTGAAGCTGCACCTGGGACAGGACGCCTGCAAATTAAAAAAAAAATATTCCATGTCAGTCACTTGAAGTCATAACTATCTCCATAGACCCAGGTCGGATATCTGAATCTCTCACCTTGGGGAACTGTCACCAGGCACAGCAGAACACACAGCAATAGCATCTTTAGACCACAGCTCTGTTTCCCAAGAGACCCACAGCCCTGTCTGAAGAGAACTGATAGTTTTCCCACCCCAAGGGTGAAATTGTACCCTAGTGCCTGAAAGATAATTTGCATATGAGGGAGTCCTGTCCTTATAAACAGAAAGTGATAGAGGCCAGGCCCCCCTTTATCTTCTGAGCCCATGGTACGGTAACTGAACTCATATGTTAAGCAGGGACCCTCAGTTCTTGCTTCAGCCCCATTAACACTTTGGCAGAGTTGGGGGGTTGGGTGTTTCCAGTTTGTTAGGAGGATCCACATCCACACCCAACGTACATGGTTCTATCTCAACCATGTCACCCATGCACTCCCTCTGCAAAGGGCCAAATTACTGGTGCCTCAGCCATTGTTATCTGAGTCTTTGCCGCTGGAGTTTCAGCCACAGGTGTGGGCCCTTTGGCGTGGACCGCCTCTCTCCTCTCTGGCTCCTCCCCAAGCCCCGCCCCAAGCCGGCCAGGCCCCGCCCACCCCCTCACCAGGCGCCTGTGCTGGCATCTCAGCAGAAATGGGCGGGGAAAGAGCTGCCTTGAGAGGAAGTGAAGGTAGACCCCTACCCCTCTCTGACCCCGCCAGCTCCTCCCACCCCGGGTCACGCCCAGACAGGGCCGGAAGTGGCGGTGTCTTATTCTGAACTGCAACTCACTGCAAGGATTCCACTGTCGGTACTCTGCTTGGGGTGCCAGAGAAGCGCCCACAGCCTGGGCACCCTGTTGCCGGCGCTCCCAGGTGGGAGGCTCTGGGCTCCGGGACATGTATGTGGGCGGAGGCTATTTTAGTCCAGCTGACTAGGGTGCAAGCGCCCTTTCTCTCCCCCAGGAACCCTGCCAGCGCTTCTCTTGGTGAGAGGTGGGCGGGTGTCCCTAAGGCCAGTCCTATTTCCCCGCTTTCGGATTGGGTGGGGTTCATGGTGGGAGTCCCTGTTGGAGAAAGGGGACCACGGCTGGGGTTTTGGGGTCCAGGTTCCCAGATTTGTTGCTTTGTGAGTTTCCTAACCCCCTCCCTTGTTTCCTTCCACACAGCGATGCCTGCTCCCCGAGACTCCTTGCACCTCCTCAGCTCAAAGGTGAGCCCCGGGGTCTTGTTCTGCTGACCTCCCTCTGGACCCGATCAGAGTCTGTTCTAGGCACAAGATTTCTTGCTGAGTTCGTGACAGAAACGTCTTCCCTGGCTTTAAAATATTGGTCGCGGCCCTTTTTTTTCTTAACCCCTTGTTTAGAATTCTATTTATATATTACTATGGTTTTTTAAACCATTCCCATTTCCTTTCCTTGGTATTCTTTATTGCTTCTGTTGGGTTCAGTTTGTGAAGCACAGAAGGAGTGGATATCTGGAGATGAAATAACATGCGATGGTTTGTAAGGATGTCTGGGTGGGGTCGGGGTGGGTGGCTGGCGGAGTTGGGGACTAAGAATGAAGGATTGAGGGGACTGAACACTAGAACTGAAAGTGACTAATAAGCCTTTTTAAAGTCGATTGAATCATGGTGGGAAAATAGACAATATGAAATCGATTGTGGTAATGATTTTGCAGTGCTTAAGATGGCTGAACTATGGAATTGTGGGAATTTGTGGGATATGTGGATTCAGTGCCCCAAAAAGTGTTAAAGAAAAAAAGAAAGTTCTCCATCATAAAAGCAATCTAACTAAACTATGCACAGAAGAATCAAAAAAAAAACAAACTGAAACAAAGAAACAAAAAAAAAGTAATGCTAAAGTACTTGACTTCTATTTTGGGGATGAAAATGGAAGTGACCCTGAAATGGGCCCTTGGGTTATGAACGTTGTGAGGCTGAAGGACAATTTACTTTACCAGAGTGCAGCGAGAGCTGGCCAGCCTGACTGCAGGGCAACAGCAGGCGCACAGTTGCCAGGATGTCCCAGGCTTTGATGGTGGAGCAGTTTGGAATGTGCCAGTTGAGATGCCTGGTAGGCGATGAGCCCACAGTTGTCGATCAACGAGTGCACGATGTCCATGGCCCTGAATGAGATGCTGAAGTCCAAGGGGACTTACTGGAGTACCTTGTGCACATACACAAGAGTAAGTCTCTGCTGCTGCACTGGCATTTCTTACAGTGCTCCCTCTGAGCCTTAGCTAGAGTCTCCATGGACTTATCAGGGTCAAGTGGGTTGTTTGACTGGGACAGTACACCTGGCAAAGGTAATGTAGGTGTCTTAAGGTGAGCTGAGGGAGGACAGAAACCTCCCCTGGAGCAGAAGGGCTAAAGCTTGCTGGATCTTGATTTTCAGGAATATAGACTGTGAAAGCAGGACCTCCAGATTCCTCTGACCTTTTGGGTTTTCAGCAGGAATTGCTGGAAAAGTTACCACAGGGATAACTGGCTTGTGGTGGCCAAGTGTTCATAGTGATGTCACTTTTTAATCCTTCAATGTTGGAATGATTTGATCTGATCTCCCCTGTAAGATGGGGGTGGAGAGAGAAGGGCTGGGTTAGAGGAGAGAGGAGGGAGGACAGAGGAGCGGAAGGAGGAGAAAGAGAGAGATTGGAGCAGCTTCCACACACCCTGATGGCCCCTAATCTGGATTCCCAGGCTGCCCCCTGCCCGACAAGGTGGGTATACCAGCCACTGAGTGGGGACTTAATTGTTTTTCTAGACACTACGTAGGTGGTCGACCGGTAGATCCTATTAGGAAAACACGTTGGAGATGCTCACATTGTGCACTGTGTGTCAGCATGCCAGTTGGATCCCTGGCCCACTGTCGGCGCTCTCCAACCCTGGGGTCCCCAGGCTCTCCCTCCTGTTCTCACAAACTTTTAAATAGTTGAGTTGGATTCCATTTTAGTTTCTTAGATCTTATCATTGTTTCAAAATGTTTCACAAAATGTCTATTTTCAATTCTATTATTTTACTTACGTGATTTTTGTGTGTACATATGTGCATGTGTGTGTACCATGCACACGTTTTTGTAGTATCCTTTTGGATCACCACTAAGGAGGTCGACCAGTAGTCTTGTTCGGAAATATGTGTGCTACCTGCCAAGTGCGTATATAAATCCGCTATTCCTGTTTGTGCCCATTTTAGCCCTGCAGCCAGGCTGGCCAGCTCACTATTCGCTAGCAAACAGCATCACCTCCTCCTCCTCTTGTGTTTTAGGAGGGTATCGGTGTGTTGGAAAGATGGTCAGCATCTTAATATATAAGAGTTAATAGTTTGGGAGTTGGAGATTAGCAGTTAATCACTAGGGATTTAAGTACCAAATTATTTTTGAGTGTTGAAATGTAGCCTACAACTTTTTTACATTTACTAGCTATAGCATTTATCACCTATTTGGCATCTTTTTATATGAAATCATCAATTTATGATGAAGAAGGAATTTTCATTTGTTTCTGGAAGTTTTTCTTCCTTTTATTAATTCTTTTTTTCTGATTAATCTAGCTAGTACAATTTTTAATATGAGTGGTGGAAATGGACACGTATGTTTATGCTGATTCTGAGGTAGTGTGAATTTTTTCCTCTTCTACATGTGAAATTTGCAGTTTTTTTCATGAATGTGTATTAGCATATTGGATTTGACCTATTTCATGTTAGATTTGTAGTTGTTTTTAGCGTGAAAAGCTTTTGACTTTGTTTAGTATGTATTCTGTGTCTATTTAGATAATTGACTTTCCCCCCCATCAGTAGACATATCTGAGTGTTTATTTTCTTGTGTTAATTCAGTTCTGGGATGAATTAGAATTAATCATGATACATACTTATTTTAATATATTATCTGTCTCAGTTTCCTGCTTTTAATGTAACTTTTTCATTCAGATCCCTTATCAACACTGGTCTACAGTTTTCTTAAAGTATCATTATCTGACATTGGTCTCAGGTTACTTCTGGTCTCATAGATGGTGTTACTAAGTACTCTCTCACAACTATTGTTATGTTGGAACCCAATAAGTTGAACTTAAACAACAAAACAGTAAAAAAAGTGTTTATTCATCTTTTGTGAATACTCTGCCAAAATTTTTAGTTTTCATGTATCATACAGTTAGGCTGGAAGTTTCTCATGACATTTTATTTTGATTCAATTGATTATAGACCTTCTAAACATACTGAAATCCAGTGAGTTAACTATTGTCAGTCTCTTGCTCTGCTAGATCTCTGATCTTCCAGCTGAACCCTCAGTGTACAGGACTACATGATTCACAGTTTCCTTGAAAGACAAATAGCTACTCAAAACTTAGTGACTTTGGTGTATGTGCTTGGCTGGGGAGCCAATGGGGCGAAGCTACCATCTGTGGGATTATGACTGAACGCCTCTAAGTCAGAATCCCGCCCAGGAGGAACGATACGGCAGCGCCACGGAGCCTCGGTTGGCCTCGGATAGCTGGCGCTCCGCCGTCCCTGCCGGCAGGTGGGCCACGAGCGCATCTGCCTCAGCGGGCCGCGCGCTTGCCCCCGCTGTGCTTCGGAACCGGGGTCTGGTACAGAGTGCTCCACGTCCCTGGAAACGGGTCGCGGCCGGAAAGGCGGCCGCCCCCTCGCCTGTCACGCACCGCACGTTTGTGGGGAGCCTGGTGCTAAACCATTCGTAGACGACCTGCTTCTGGGTCGGGGTTTTGTACACAGCAGAGCAGCTCCCTCGCTGCGATCTATTGAAAGTCAGCCCTCCACACAAGGGTTTGTAAAAAAAAAAAAAAAAAAAAACTTAGTGACTGTGCTGCCCTTAGACTAGAGCTCATGTTTGTGAAAATACTCTGCCATCTGGCATGCTGTGAGGCCCTTAGAGAACTGCCTTCAGCTCACCAAAAGAATGGATTAATGAGGGGTAGGAATGCCTCAGTGATTTCGTTGTCACCTTGTTTGTTCCAATTTTATTAACTGAAGAAACCTCTTCCCTTTTTTAATGAGAGAAATAATACCTTATGTAAACACACACTAATGTCTTTGTGTTTGTGCTGGATGCATATTTGTGGATTCTGAGACTGTTATGTCAGCTGTCATTGAGTCAATTCGATTTCACAGGGACCCATTGCACAACAACAAAGCACTGCACTCTCCTGTGCCATCCTCACAATTGAGGATGAATGTATGTTTTTAAAAATTTAATTAATTTATTTATTTTAACTCATTTTATTAGGGGCTTATACAGCTTGTATTACAATCCATGCATACATCCATTGTGTTAAGCACATTTGTACATATGTTGCTATCAATTGTTTTTAAAAAATTTTCTTTATACTTGAGCCCTTGGTATCAGCTCCTCGTTTTTTTCCTCCCTCATGAAGCCATGATAATTTATGTTTTTATTGCTTTTTCGTGTCTTATATTGACCGATGTCTCCCTTCCACCCCTTTTCTGTTGTCCATTCCTGAGAAGGAGTTATATGTAGATCATTGTGTTTATTTCCCCCTTCACCCCCCACCTACTACTTACCCCCCTGGTATTGCTACTCTGATTATCGGTCCTGCTGGGTTTTATCTGCCCTTGATTCCCTGTGTTTCTAGCTCTTATCGGTAACCATGTGCTTTCTCTAGTCTAGCCAGAATTGTATGGTAGGTTTGGGTTCATGATAGTGGGGCGGGGGGGGGGGGGAGAGAGCACTAAAGATGTAGAGAATAGTTGTATGTTTCATTGGTGCTATACTGCACCCTAACTGGCTCTTCTCATCCTTTCACCTTTTCTGATAGGTTGGTTTATTGTGCCAACTTGGGCAATAGGAACATGGTATTAATAATGTTGCAGTTTGATTGGAGGGCAAATAGATAAATGGCTAGGCAAATCCTGCCTCTCTCTCTCTCTCTCTCTCTCTCTTGCTCCCTTCTGATCAGATCAGGGTGTGCCTGCTAGTTCTCTGCCCCAACTTGTGAGCTACACTAACAGTGGGACTGCCAACCTGTGGATCATGTCACTAGAACTTGAGATTCCTTCGAGAAGTGGTTCATCATGTTGCTGGTTTATACATCACTTGAGCTTGGGACTGTTGGATCCTATTGTCTTGCTGACTGTTGATGACCTGACCTTCTGTTTGCTTCCTGTGTCCACACTGCCTGCATTGCCCTACATAAGACTCACCTGTCTGCTTCCTTGACTTGGACCCAGGGGCTCTCATGAGTTGAAGGATTTCCAGTATATTAAATGTTTCATGGAAGTGAGATGAACTGAGCACTTTGTACAGCTGTGTGGACTAATTAGCTGCTATATTCTTTTGTGCTTTATATGTCTATCCATTATATATAATACATAATAATATATAATGATTATATATATTATATAGAATGATTTTATATATCATGATTATACATAATATATATAATAGATGTATACAGCACATAAATATATATATGTATATATATTTACAAGTGTCCTGGTTTAGTTTATAAAATACCCTTCTGTAAGGGGGTGTCCACTTGCCTACAGATGGACTGTATGTCTCATTCCATACTCCCCCTATTTCACATTGACAGGATTTTTTGTTTTGTGTCTCTGATGCCTGATCCCTGATCCTATTGATACCTCATGATCACACGGGTTTGTGTGCTTCTTCCATGTGGAGTTTGTTGCTTCTCAGCTAGATGACCTTTAGGACCCCAGATGCTATTATTTTGATAGGCAGACAGCATCAACTTTCTGCACCATTTTGTCTTAATTGATTGTGTCAGGAAGCTGAGCATCACAGAATGCCAGGTTATTAGAGCAAAGTCTCCTTTCATTGAGGGAGTACTGGAATAGAGGTCCAATGTCCATCTGCTACCTTAATACTTAACATTTAAATATATGTACATAGATTTATTTCCATTTCATCATATATATTTAAATATGCAAATGACTGTATTTAGAAATTTATAAATGCCCTTTGTCTCCTAGTACTTTCCTCTATTTCCTTTTACTTTCCTCTTGTCCCACTATCATGTTTGGCATTCATCAGTTTTCAGTAATTCCTCTCATTACATTGCCCTTGATCACGCCCTACCAGGCATCCCAGACTATCTTCGACATCGATTTTAGGATTTTAGATTACTTGTGTCCTTGACCCCAGGTTAACAACCACTTCCTTTCCCCCCGCTTCCCCGTCTCCTGTATCCCCCCCCCCCCCGAACCATCAGCCCCATTGTTTTCTCCTCTGGTGTGTTTATCTTGCCTATCTTATCTAGATAGACATGCAAAGACAATAGTAAGCACAAACACAAGACAGAGCAAAACAAACAAAAAACAACTATTGGAGAAAAAGAGAAAAGACTAGAAATCGTCCCAGGTTTGTTTTTTGACCATTAAGAGTATTTTACTATCGGTTGAGTTTGATGTGGTACCATGCCTTGGCCACACACTCTATTTTTTTATTTCCCGGGCACTTCATTGCTTTGCTCCCCTTGCTGCTCTGTTGCATGCCCTTAGCATTTTGCCCCAGTGTGGTGGAGTCAGATCGAGCACATTTCCCACACTGTGCCACTAGTGTTGTCCCTCATAGTGCTATGGGTCATTGAGGGATGTTGTGTCTTGTGGTGTGGCTGGGCCTATGGTCCTCTCTGTGCATTGGCCAATTTGAGCAGGAATATCATGCTTGGGGTTTGGTGGGGCGTGATGTGAGGGTGAACAAATTGTCGCAGTCACTTTGTTAATCCATTTAGTAGAGGGATTCATGTTTTTCACTGCCCTTCGTCTTTTGCAAACAGAATATCCTTTTCAAGGAATGATGTTTTCTGATAATATGTCCAAAGTATATAATATGAACTCTCACCATCCTTACCTCTAAGTAGCACTCTGTCATTACTTCTTCCAAGACAGACTTGTTTGTCCTTTGCCTGTCCATGGTAAGTGAGATATTCTTGACCAGAACCACAATTCTAATGCATTCATTGTTCCTCAGCCTTCCTTTGTCCATCTTTCAAATGCACATGAAATCAATTGACAATAGCATGTTTTGGTCAGGTGAACCGAGTCCTCGAGGTAATATCTTTTCCTTTCAATACTCTAAAGAGGCATAGTTCAGCAGATTTAGCTAATGCAGTGTAACTATTGATCTCTTGACTATTATTTTCAGTATTCAGGGTTTTTGTTTGGTCTTTTTTCCATAAGCTAACCAATTTTCTGGAAGGAGTTAAAATTTACTCAAGCTTTAGATTAAGAATTTTGATAAATGAGAGGCTGTCAGAGCCAGCCGACTAGTCAAACAGTCCTGAAAGGGGGAGTGATGATTAAGGAAAAAGGAGAGACAAAAAGTATTGGGAGGGCAACAGGGAATACTGAAGCCTGGAGTTTATTTTACATATTTTTTTTATCCATGCAGATACAACCGGGGTTAATTATCTCATTGTTTGCAACTACATTTGATACATTTGCATACTTCCTTGTTCTTGTTTTTAAGTGTCTATTCTAAACATAAAGTCGCAGAAGAAATCAGCACACAATGATACATAGGTCATGAGAATTCTGTCCTTTCAAGGCTGAGTCTTAATGGCCTTCAACATCTCCCCCTTTTCTATTTACTGAAGGTGTCTTTACTCAAAATGTCGGCAACTGACTGTGCCTGTCTTAGGTTGTGGAGTCCTCAAATCACCCTTACCTGTCATCAGTCACAGTCCTGTTGGTGACTATGACCCGTCTTAGTTTGGGAAACTCAGACTCCATCTTACGCATCTCTGACTAACCAGCCTCCGTCTTACACCCCTGTTTGGGGAGGGGGCAAAGTGCACAGGTGTACTTCATGAAGCTTTGTTCTTAAGTCCAATAATTCAACCATAACCCTGTGCAGTATCATAGGGAGTATGCATGAGATCAACAATACACATTCTCCCGCTCTGACTAGAGACATAAGCATGTGAGGTAGGCCTCTGAGATTTCCTAATGAAGGGAAAGCAACTCAAAAATGCTGGAGCCAATCCTCAGCAAGTTTAGCGGCATCAAAATCAAGAGACTTAGCATATTTTATGGCTAATATTTTTTTATGGAGTTGTAATAAATCTAAAGACTCATTAGTATTGTGCTATATACCTTGAAGATGGTTCTTCACTTTAATCCAGCTATACTGACTGTTATTGTACTATTTAGGTGTAACACAGATCCATGTACGTACAGCATGGCACTGTAGACTAGACCTGGCCTTAAGCCCTTGCACCTCATCTCCTAAATACATGACCATGTCATAAAGAGCATTTACTTTTTGTTCTAACTTCCTGTCTATATCTTCTTGAGTTCCCAACACAGTAGTCACATTTTTGGATAATTCATTTACACAGTGGGCAGTTTGTATGATTTGTGAAAGTACAATTGCTGCAGTAGTAGCAGTAGCACCTAAACTTAGTATATCTAAAATACTTGCTATAAGCAAACCTACAAAGCACATGGGTCTGGTTAATGCTTTTCAATCTCTTCTAATACCTGTAACCCTCTTTCTGAACACCAAGCCCCAGTAATATTCACTGGTAGCATACAAAAGAAGATTGATACAAAATGGCGATGATAATATCTTCAGGGGACCAGGTAATAAAAGTAGACACATTACAATTATTACAAGACATGTTAAACTTAGAATCATCATGATCTATAGTAATATTCCCTGCCAAAAGTACATAAGGCGATGGTACGCAGGCAGTAACGTTTCCCTGCGGTCTGGAGGAAGGGCCCATAAGCTTCGTGTCCACTAAAGCAGCCCCTATTTTCCACCATTGAATTTGTGGAAAACCCGAGTCTGACCACCAAAGTCCTGCAGACAGCCCCCTTTCCCATTCAGCAGTGTTGTTTTTTAGTATTGTCCTGGTTGCGAGACCAAGCTATGATATATAATTCCTTTGAGATATTATACCTGATGGGCTTGTCCGTGAGACACAATCTCTACAATACGCTTTTATTTTTTTGAGTCTCTAGTCCACAAGGGGAAAAAGACTGCGGAGTGGGTGAGATTACATTTCCTTCACTTTGTACAGGGAGGGCATGAGTCATTAACTCACACCTTGATTTCCGGACCTTCCCAGACAGGAGGATGTAAGAAGGGTAAATCAGGAACAGAAGCCTATACTGCTCACTGAGCAATGTCCTCAGAAACACACCGAGGCAAATTACCATCCGCATGGTTTGCAAACCGCACCAACTCTTCAGGCAGCCACCGTGCTCCATCAGCATCCTGCGTAAAAACACAAACATGCCCTCGTCCCCATATTAATACCGGTTCGGGGCCAAGCCTTGAGGCAAAACAAGCCAATGAGTTCTCTTCATAGGCTCTTTGAAGTTGGTGGAAGGGACGCTAAAGGCAAATCTTTTACAATCATTTGGATCCAAGGGCATGGTATAAAAACAATCTTTTAAATCTAAAATGATCTCATATGTATTGGCTGGAATAGCAGAGGGGGAAGGGAGCCCAGCCTGCAGGGCTCCCATAAGTTCCATAGTATTATTAACCCTCCTTTACTGTTTTTCCTTACAAAGCAGCTGCTGTCGCAAGCCCCTGAGTAAAGAAAGGTCCAATGTCCGAGCATAGTCTGATATATTCGGACATGTTGCCCTTTTTTCTAAAAGGTCTCAGCACTGCCTGGCATTTTCAAAAGCCAATTGTTTCCATTCTGTGAGGGCAAGTATCGCGATGGAAAGTGTATCTAATAAAGATTGAGTAAAAGGGTACTCGGGACATATTGGTCACAAGCAACCTTGAATTCTTTTAGCTGTTTGAAAGGAATAGGAGTATGATCTCTCATCAGATTACCCTGGGCATCCTGTCACTCAGTTACAGGGAACTGCATACTGAACTCCCCTATATCCTCTCCTTGTTTTGCTGCATGTGCTGCAGCACTAAGCATAGATCCTTTCCTGGAGCCCCAGTCCCAACCAGTGCTGCAACTGGCAAGTCTTCTAGAAAAGGATTCCTTTCACTGAATGCACTCTGAAGCCTCTGAAATACCTTGGCCCCAGTAAGTTTTGGCACCCATTCATGGGACTCTATCTCAGAGTGCTTTTCTATTAACTTGACATGCATTTCCCTCATCTTTGCTGCTAATGATGCATAAGCTTCCTCCCAGCCTACCACCTTTGTTTAATCTGGGCAGGACTTCTGAGTATCTTGCACCAGGTTTTGATTCTCAGGTTGAAGTGCCTCGGAGGCAGCGAAAATACCCAAATCCTCATCATGATAATGTGCCACCTTGTCCTCTAAGGGCTCCACATCGCCTGGGTCAAGGGGTTCCTCATCCTTGCTTTCAAAGCCCTCCAGTTAACTTTTCAGTGACTTCAGTGGTTGAGGAGGAGGCAGAGGCGCAGAAGGAAGTTTACTTTCACTTTTGTTTGAGCATGCAAATTGGTGTTCAGGCTGGAGTCCCTCATGCCTATGGTACAGGCTATCCCTAACTAAATCCCATAAGGTAAACGTGTCTATGGGAACCTTCTATGTCCATTAGTGGTGTAGTGATCTTTTAACCATTTCCCTACTTTTTGCCAAGTTTCAATATTTACAGTCCCTTCCTCAGGAAACCAAGGACATACCTTAACCACAAAATCTAAAAACTTCTCTATTCTTTGGTAGCTTACTTTTGCTCCTCTAGCTTTTAACATATCTTGAAAAATATTTACAAAAATCTGTTTGCTATTTCCTTGCCCCATTTTTCTCCCAATAGCTACTCACGTCACCACCAATCTCTTTGTGTACACCTTTGTAATCCACGGTGTCCTTCACTTTGTCCCCCGTTTTCAGTGTCCCTGGTTTGGGCGCCACTCTTGTCCAAGCCAGCCATTGAGTTGAACAGTCCTGAAAGAGGGAGTGAGACAGAATTTATTGGGAGGGCAATAGTGAATACTGAAGCCTCGCGTTTATTTTTCATACTCCTTTTAACCATGCAGAAACAACCTGGGGTTAATTATCTCATTGTTAAGCAAGCATATTTGATACACATAGCAACTCTTGTGACCTATTTTCCCAGAGCTTGCACACGTTCTTGTTCTTAACAGTCTGTTCTAAATGTAAACTCACAGAAGAAATCAGCAAACAGTGACACATAGGTCTTGAGACTTCTCAGCCGTTTCAAGGCTGTCTTTATGGCCTTCAACAAGGGTCCTAGAATCCAACCTTGTTCTTCAACCTGCCTGCCCCAGAGCTCTGAAATTGGAACCTGGACTTATAACATAGGGGAATGGTGAGCCTTATATTCCACATATGCATGATGAGTGGGTAGGAGAAATTTTATGAAATGTGTATTTCTCTAGTAGGCTGATTTGCAGATTAGTTTTATAGGGGCACTAACCTACACCTCTGTCAGATAACTGCCACTTCACACCTCCTTGCCTTAGAAACTCATTGGTGCTTGCAAAAGGCCAATGGTAATGATATCCAAGTAGCCACTCAGGCTAATGCCTCCCCACTTGATCGCAGCACAGCCTCTTCCCTCCACACTCATTTTGTCTTCCTACCCCTTCAGCCTCCTGGTGGAGCATGTTTTACAAGCTCATGCCCACACACTAGCTATCCACCCTCTTCCTAGAAGCCCAAGTCTATGGATGGGACATCCTAGAATACAAGTGAATAAGCCCTTTCCAACAGTTTGTGTTGTTTGTCATCAGTTGAACATTATTTAGAGAGCTTGAACCTCATGCTCTGGGCAAAGATGACGGAAGATAAGTTATCTCTTTCCTTGATCCATCTCATTTACCTTCAAGCTTCTGCCGTCACCTTGGCTCTTGGCATTACCCATTTACCTACAACTAGGCATTCTTTGAGTATAGCATGCATCCTTTTACAAAGGCTTTATCATTGCCATCTGTAAACACAAGAGCTGCAGAGAGGAGAAAATAAGCATCCCCCTTGGCCTGTTTCCTAGTTAAGGCTGTCTCTGCATTGACCAGCTCACCTCTAGGATTTGCTGTTCATGTCCCTCTGTCTCTTATTGTCCACTTCAAAAAGAAGTTTCACTGATTAGCACACTCTGCTGTGCATATTACTATGGGCCTCTAATGGATTCCCCCAGCCTAAGTCATTTCTTAACACTCAGTAGATTATTCAAGGAGATGCGAGCTCATAAAGTTTGATGAAGAGCCCAGATGAGTTGGAGTGAACACACACTAGCAGGAAACTCACAAAATGACATTTGTATTCTAACAGTCATATTAACATACACATGCATATTGTGAACAAATTAGCACATCTACTACAACTAACAAATCTTCATATAATACCCTCAGATTAATAAATACACATGCATTTACTTAAGAAAAACCACAAAGACACACTAAAATATACTAGAATTATAATAATAAAATAAATGCAGAACAGACTACAAGTTCTGTCACATTGTATAACATCTTAAGGCAATGTGCTAGCACACACAAAACACACAGACATAAAGTGCATACAAGAACATACACTGAGCTACAAGAATGTGGAGGTCTGTGGTAGGGACATTTTCTCTGCAGGTAGAGGAAATAGGTACCTAATTTAACTAATCCTTCTTAGGCTCCTCTACATTTCTCCCCTGAGGGCCCCTTTTATCTGTGGGCTTTCAGTGACCCCTGAGCCCAGCCATATCCCTGTATTGGTGTTTGTGTCTGGGTTCCCACAACCTTTCCCTCTGTGTGTCCGACTCAGAAATACACGATCTTAACTACAGCAGTCACACTGCTAATTGAGGGAAAATCAGTTCCTGGTCATGTCTCTAGAGAAGGATATTCTGCTCTCAATAATATGTGGAGGCATAGCCACCCACAGAACTTGAAGGGAACCTGTGGGTGCCCTGTGCAGAATAGGACGTGTATAGCCCATGCACAAGGGGACATAGGGCACGAAGGGAGGTGAGTTCTGTGGAGGTACCTTGAGACTAAGCATAAAATGTGTCTTGTCTCCCTTTTCCCACTCTTGTATCAATATTCACAACTACTGAATTAAACAAACAGCCTTTGGAGAAAAAAAAACGGACTCTAAAATCGGTCTGTGGTGGACAAGGGCAGACAGGAGCTGTGAATTAATAAAATGAATGAACTCAGAGAAGAAAGTCTCCGATTGGATGAATGGAGACAGGAGACTTGATATAGGATTGGGCTACTGGTGATAAGTTCTTGTAATATGTTGTCTGGAAAAATATATATACACACAAGCTAATAAAGTGAGATCCTTTGCACAGCAGGGACTGTTGTCCCAGGGAAGGAGGGAATACAGGAGGGGTATTGAATGCAAGGCATAAAGAGCTTGATGAAGCAGATGATGTGAACAGAATTCATCCTAGATGTAGGAATTACCAATTATATGGGAAATGTGGCGCGATTCAAGGGGAAAACGAAACAGAAACTAAGTTCAAAATCATCCTATCGTCACAGGGAGATTGGGTGAGTGTTTGAGAAAGATGTGAGGAGATGCACTGATTCCCTGAGGGATACCGAGAAGGAGAAGAATCCCCAGACACAACAGGAAGCCAGTGGTGAAGCTCCATCTGCACCTGCTCCTCGGTCTGAGACCTGTGCTCTGGGTCCTGAGGGCCCCTGCAGCCTAACCTCTTCCACTAGAGTACATTCGTGTCTTGGTTAACTCTGACTTCCCCTAACTGTATGCGTTGGTCTGGGTAGATTAGAGAAACAAATCCATAGACACACGCATATTGTGTATAAGAGATTTAATATAAAGGGCAATTGTACATTAAGAAAGCATCTCAACCCCAGTTAGGTCCAAGCCCATAAGTCCATAATTTGTACATATGTTGGATACCAATGTATAAATTCCTCTTCAGACTTATGAAGTACATGCAATGATCCAGAATGCAAGATGATCACAGGAAAGTGGGCAGAAAGTCTTTGGATCGAGTGGCATTGTAAGTTTCTCAGTGCTGACGGGGGCTCTACATGGATTCTCCAGCACCCAGGGCTTCATGAGGTAGATCCACATGGCTTCTACTCAGGGATGTCTCACAGGGGGTAGGGTGTCTCCCAGGGATTAGAAAGAGTGTCTTCCCCTCAAAGATGGAATATGGGATTTCCCAGAATTCTCAGGAGATCGAGATGCCCACACATAGGCGTCATTGGCTATGATCCAATTGACAGACTCCAACCCTTCCCTCTTTATCCTCTCAAGTCCCAAATTTATACCAGATTATATAACTACCACACTGTTGAGTCTTTTGCACAGAATTACAGAGCTATGTCCTCGAATTTCAGATTGTCCATTTGAAGTTATAGTATATTCTTACTATTGTCTCTGGAGATGGTAAATTGGCCCTTCAGAGAATCTATGTGGCTTTTCCTACCAACACTATTAATGTATGAAACCCACTTCCGCCCATTCTCTGGGCCTAGGCAGACCCTCTGTGTATTATACACACAGACAGTGAATGCAGAGACAGCAGGGGAGAGTCTCAGAGAAGCCTCAGGCTGCCTAAAGTCTCCCTCAGATTCCATAGCTCCACCTCACACTGGACACCTGTAAACACACCGACATCCTGATGATGAAAATCATAACATATTCACTGCCTCTCACTCACGCCCCCTCATACACACTTTATCTGCATCAAAGCACCATTTGAAATTCCAAAAAGGAAAATTGAGCTCAATACAGATTCCATGGTGACTTGATGTGTTCAGTCCTGAATGTTGGCACCTGGGAATTCCAGAGTTGGAGCACCTCTCCAAGAACTTCAGAGTTGGGACTTGGATGGTTTTCATCAGCAGGGGAGATGTCTATTTGCATACCTTTTGCCTATATAGTCATAAGTAATGTTGAATGACTTCTAAGAGAGTCACTCCAAGAGTAGCTAAGGATGTTCTAGATATCTTGGAGAGCTCTGCGTGTGGAGTTCATTATGCGATGGGCTGCTAAATGCAAGGTCAATCATTTTAAATCTCCAATGGCTGTGCAGGGGAAAGAATGCTCTCCACACCCATGAAGGTTTACAGACGCAGAAGCCTAGAAGGGCAGTCCTATTCTATCCTATAGGGTTGTTATGAGAAAGAATTGACTTAATGGAAATGTCAACCTACAGTTAGAGACACTTCCTTGAAATGTGCCCACCTCCTCCCCACCCCTTTGTGTGGTGCTTATTCTTTTCTTGATGCAGTTAAATATTCCCCGTAGAAATATATATTTAATCTGACACAAGCTTCCCTTGTCTAATTCTGTTTTAAATTATCTTTTGGAAAGGAAATTCATATGCTAAAAGTAAAACCCTCATCATCACCTTCTAGACCTTCCCTAATTGTCCACTAGAGCTGAATATGACAGTGGCTCCTGAGTTTTGCTCCTTCCCTGCAGGTTTGTCTTGCCTTAATCAAGCTTGCCTTCCCTTCACAAATCTTTTGCACACCAAGAATTTTAAGGTATCAAGTTACACTTAGATGTTCTTTAAATGCTGAAGATCTCTACATCTCCCAGAGAAGCCAATGCTGTTCGTGAATTTGCATAACACATCAGGACGTTTCCAGGGCATCTTCCTAAAACTAGAGGAAGTCTCCCATGGTTAAGGAGTTGATTTTGTTCTCCAAATCTAGGTATTATGCTTTATAATACTAATGCTTTCTTTTTTATTAAATACTTTTATTGGGGGCTCTTATGGCTCATATCACCATCCATGCATTCGTCCATTGTCAAGCTCATTTGTACATATGCTGCCATCATCATGTTGGAAGTGTTTGCTTTCTACCTGAGCCCTTGATATCAGCTCCTCATTTCCCCCCTCCCTCTCCCACTCTTCTTCCTTCATGAACCTTGATAAATTATAAATTTTTATTTTACATTTTCCACTGTCTCCCTTCACCCATTTTTCCATTGTTTGTCCCACTGGGAGGGAGTTATATGTCAGTTCTTGTGATTGATGCCCCCTTTCTACTCCCATCTTCCCATTATCCTCTTGGTATCTCTATTCTCATTATTGGCCCTGAGGGTTTTATCTGTCCTGGATTCCTTTTGTTGTGAGATCTTAGCTGTAGAAGTGTACGTGCTCTGGTCTAGTCAGATTTGTAAGGTAGAATTGAGGTCATGATAGTGGGGGGAGAAGCATTAAAGAACTAGAGGAAAGTTGTCTGTTTCATTGGTGCTGTAGTACACTCTGACTGACTCTTCTCTTTCTTGTGACCCATATGTAAGGGGATTTCCAATTGTCTATAGATGGGCTTTGGGTCTCCACTGCACACACTTCTTCATTCACATGGATATGATTAAAAAATTTTTTTTTGTTCTGGGTCTTTGATGCCTGATACATGATCACATGGACACTTCATGATCACACAGACTGGTGTGCTTCTTCCATTTTTGCTTCTCAACTACATGTCTGTTTGTTTATCTTCAAGCCAGTAAGACCAGAGCCACTATATCTTTTGATAGCAATGAACCATCAGCTTTCTTCACCACATTTGCTTATGCACCCAATTTGTCGACCGCCATCGTGTTGGGAAAGTGAGCATCACAGAATGCAGGGTTTTAGAACAAAGTCTTCTTACATTTGGGGAGTACTTGAGTTGAGGTCCAGTTTCCATCTTCAACCTTAATACCTAACATATCTATTTCCCTGCCATTACATATAAATTTATTTACATATGTATATGCCTATATTTAGACCTCTGTAAATGCCCTTTGCTTTCTAATTTTTCCTCCATTTCCTTTTACTTTCCTCTTGTCCCACTAACATGTTCAGTCTTAATTTGAGTTTCAGTAATTCCTCGCTCTGACTTTGCCCTCGATTAATCCCCACTAGGCATCCTATGCTTTCTCTCCAACGATTTTAGTTCATTTGTTGTTAACTTGACCTTGGGTTGGTTGATCCCCTCACCCCCACCTTCTATTCTCCCACCTCTCCTTCTCCCATGCCCCCCCGGGACCACTGGTCCTGTTTTTCCTTCTCTGAATTGTTTATCCAGTCTTCTATCTAGATCGACATGCAGAGACATTAATAAGAACAAAAACAAGGCAAAGCCAAACAAAACAACAGAGGAAGACAAAACCAACCGAACAAACAGAAATAACAACAAAAAGATAGCCAGTGACAAAACAAGAAATGCATATAAATCGTTGCAGGCTGGTTTTTGACTTTTAGGAATGCTTTCAAGTCGAGTCTGAAGGGGTGCTGTGTCACACTGTCCCCAACATCTAATTTTGGCATTCCCTGGGGAATTCATTGCTTTGCTTCCCTTGCTGTTGCATGCCCTTAGTATTTTGCCCCAATGTGATGGGGTCTGATCAGACACAAGTCCCACCCTGAGTCTCCAGTGTTGTCCCCCATAGTGATATGGTTCAGTTAGGGACATCATGTCTTGTGGTGTGACTGGCCCTATGATCCTCACTGTGCCTTATCTGCTATGAGCAGTAATATCGTCCTTGGGGATTAGTGAGTCAGGATGTGTTCTTCTCACACTCCTACCCTCTTCGCTTCTCCCGTGTGCTCTAATCACAGATGCACATGTCCCCAAGCTTCAGCTTCAGTTCTGTTCTCTGAATTGTCTTCTTTAGGTAGGGGTGGGGGGAAGGGAAGGGGGAGAGTCCACATAGTTGGGATTGGGGCAAGCGCCATTATATGATTTCTAATGACTATGAGACATTTTGATGCTTTATTAAGAATCTCAAAATGTCAGTTTCTCCAAGTTTCAAAAATACATGCAACTGTCAATTATTTCAGAAATGGTAAAATCAGGTTTGCTTTTGTTTTCTCTTCACAGGAGATATTTGGGCTGGGATTCACACACATATAGTTTCAACCTACAGTAACTGGTAAAAAAGAATTAGGATGGAGAGTAACTGATTGTGTTGAGAGAAGCACATGGAGGTCAGATTTTAACAGCCTAGAGAGATTATCGGTCCTTCTGGGATTGATTTCAACTTGTCCCAAGTGTGATTTCTTTCTCCCCTGTCTTCTCAGGAAGAACAAGGAATTTTAATTTTTAGGATCTTCCCTTCAGGAAAATAAGAGACATGAGAACTGTAGTTGCTGAAGTGTCCTTGAAGAGGTACTCCACGTGGGTGAACTGGGAAACTCCAGACACAAGAGGAAACAAACTTGGCATCCCCTGCACCTGCTCCTGTGGCAAAGATTGTGTCCCATGTACCCTGAGCTCCCTCTGCTGCCCAGTTCGTGTTGTGATGCTTGAGATGTTTGACCATTTAGCCTTCACTGTGTCTCCTGGTAAGTTTCCTACATTTACATGTCATTGTCCTCAGGTTTCAGATTGTTCAGTTAAAGTACACCCAGCTGGTTGAGCTGTTGTGGTTTCAATGTATCAATATGTGAAAACTGAGTTGTTGCTAAGACTCTCATCACAAGACTTCTTTGCCACCTAACACAGGTTGTGTTTCCCAGAACCTGATAGATCTAGAAACTTGATATCTGCAGACCTGAAAGTTAGACATAGCACTTTGAGACATTGCACATAGCTTTCCCAACTCATGACTGGTCTGTAGCAGCTCTACCTGAACAATCACACCTAGGAATAAAGGGGGGGATATAATTTAAAACCATTCTAAGATGAAAATCATTGTTTTTGACATGAAGGTGCTTACAGGGTAGGACATTCATGTCACCAGGAAGAATCCAGAAGGGTGTTACCTCCACAGGCATCTATGATCAACATGGTAAGGATGAAGACTTAAGATGTCTGACTTTCATTTGTGACTTGGAGCTCTGTTACCATATTTTACTCTAGGTGATTCACGTGTGCTGTGCATGTGGAAGCAGAAGGAGGATGGTTCTGAGTAGGAGCAGCTGAGTAATGGCCTCTAGAGGGAATTTTTCTGACCTTTGTTCTGTGAGGTCAATCTCTACCCTTCATCATTTGCACTCACTATGGACAAACAATTTCTTCCTGAAAACCATGTGTAGATTTGTAGAAATGCAGACAGTTGGCCTGAGGTGTGAGCCATAACGAAGGGAATTCCTGGGGATATTATTTTTCTTGGAATGTTTCACTTTCTCTCTGGGCAGCCCAGTTCTACCCTTAGTGCAAGGGTACCCCATGAAATGTGCAGGCTGTAGGGTTAAAGTGGGAGGTAAAATCATGAACATTTCTGAGAATTTGCTTCTCTTCAAAACAAAACAAATCACTTTTATTGGCACTTTTCAAGTTATCGTATAATTCAATACCTCAATCATATCAAGAAGAGTTGTACAATCTCTACCACAGTCAATTATGGAACAATTTCCCCCTCCATAATCATTATTCATGTAATATATTTCACATACTTGCAAAAATGTATGTAACAAAACTTTCACCAGTTCAACAACTTCTGCATGTGTAATTCAGTGCCACTGAGTATTCTTTTCATGTTGTACAACCATTATTTTAATCACCCTGCATATTTTCCACCACCATTAAAATTAATTCACTATCCCCTAAGCAAAAACTCTTCCTCCTTCACACATGGTAACCATAGATCAAGTCCCCCCCCCCCTTTCTTTTGTAATGTTCCTGATATAACATTCAGATTTCCATACTTAAAACACTTCTAGAAAAGAGTTGTATATCCATTGTCAAATAAGCTTAATGCTCACTCGTGCCTCACAGATCCACTAATTACTCCCTAATTCCCCTCCCCCTTCCATATAAACCATTGCCTCAGTTATTGTCTCCATGCATCCACTTCTTTTTTGCTTCCAAACAGGGAGACAATAGCAAAAACAATTAAAAACCCAAAAAAGAAACATAAAGAAAAATAATAATAACATAAAGATACAAATTTAAGTAGAGTATAAAACAGAGAAGGCACCTACTTCTCTTTTCCTGTCCTCCTCTTCATCTGCCTCCTTGGTTGCTGTGGTAGTTGCATAATCTGTTGTCAATTTGAGACTTAAGAATGAAGGGGTGGAGTTTAGTCTGTCAGTGCGGGTGCAGTTTGATGACCTCATTTGGAGGCATTGAGGAGATAAATAATTCCCTGGAGGCGGGACACAAGCTCATGCCCTGTGAGACATTCCTGTGAACAAGACACATGAAGCGACACTAGAGCCCTGGAGCTGAAGGAGCCACGTGGAGACCCTTGAGAGCATTGAGATGTTTCCGCCTCCACTGGATCCAAAAGAATTTGCACCCACTGGCATGTGGTCTTCCTGCATTCGACATCATTGTATATGTTGTGTGAGTCTGAAAAGAATTTATAGTCTGGTATTGGATATATGGGCTAATTTCAGACTTAGTGACTTCAACTGGACTGGGCAGGTATGCTTTCTTAATGTACAATTGCTCTTTGATATAAAGTTCTCTCTTGTACACATATGAATGTCTATGAAATTTTTCCCTAGTCAACCCAGAGTAACACAGTTGTGGAGTTTCACATGTTCACTTTCCAGGCACTAGGTAGAGGTGCCCATGGTTTATGACAAGATTTAGCTAGATCCATCCTCTAGGTGATCATATTCTGGGTACAAGATCTTAACATGGCTCTGTTCAATACTTACCTTCATTGAAAAATGAATGAAGATAAGGGCATTACAGCAAAATGGGGTGAAAAAAAGCAGATGGTGCCAGGCTATCAATTATCTGGGGTCTAAAAGGCTTGTCTTCAAAGAAGCAGCCATCTAAGTCAGGTGTCAAGGAAGTCCACAATGAAGAAGCACACCAGCATGTGGGATCCAAAGATAGTGACAATTAAATTCAAATGTAATGAAGGGAAAAGTCCCAGAGCTCAAATGATGAACATCCATCTTGTCGAAGGGTAGGTGAACAGTGAGAACTCAAAATCCATCTGAAGAATATCTAGTCATATTAAACCTCTGGTACATCCCCTTGAAAAGGTTTACCATCAGACAGAGATGATTGTGAACTTGATCACAGTGGATCAGACCATGGCACAATATGACAATTGGTCAGTTGACCTACCTCTCGATCCAACCTGTACTTGCTCTAAGGTAAAGTATTTCCCACTTGTTCCATAACAGTATTTTTTTTGCTGAACTTTAAAATATTGATGGTAGTCTTTCCTTTCTCATTCTTTATTTTCATTTTTATCTTTATATTATTATTATTTTCTTCTTGCAGCTTTATTTTAGTTTTGGTTTTGGTTGTTTCTATTGGGTTTCCAAAGTTGTAACGCACAGACACGGATCCCTAGAGACAATAACTGATGCAATGGTCTATAGGGCCCTAGGGGAGTAGAGGAGTAGCAAGGGTGAGGAAATTTTGGGAGCAAACAATGAATGTGGGAGGGGGAAAGAACATAAGAATTCATTATGATATATATGCATATATACATATATATTTTACAACACTGTAAACATTAAGTCAGTGAATATTTTTTTAACATTTTATTTTATTTTTTCAATCTTTTTATTGGGGCTCATAAGGCTCTTATCACAATCTGTACATACATCAATTGAGCAAAGCACCCTTACACATTCGTTGCACTCGTCATTCTCATAATTCACCTTCCACTTGGGTTCCTGGAATCAGCTCGGTTTCCCTTTTTTGCCCCTGTCCCCCTCCCTCCCCGATGCCACCCCTGGTCCCTTGATAGTTTATAAATAATTATTATATCTTATCTTACACTCCCCGGCGTCTTCCCCTTACCCACCTCCCCATTGCCCATCTCCAAGAGAGGAGGTTACACATAGGTCTCCGAGATCGGTTCTCCCTTTCTACACCCCCTTCCCTCCTGGTGTCGCCACTCCCACCGCTGGTGTTGAGGGGTTTGTCTGTCCTAGATTCCCTGTGTTTCCAGATCCCTACTGCACCGCTGTACATCTTCTGGTATAACCAGGCCCGCTAGGTAAAATTGGGGTCATGATAATTGGGAGGGGAGGAAGCGTTCAGGAACTAGAGGAAGGTTTTTAGTTTCATTGTTGCTACACTGAACCCTGAGTGACTCATCTCCTCCCCACTACCCCTCTGGAAGGAATGGGATGTCCAGCTGTCTACAGTTGGGCATTGGGTCCCCATCATGTACTCCCCCTCTTTCACGGTGATATGATTCTCACCACCACCCCACCTTTGTTGTTGGAGACCTGGTCTCCTCTGCCCTTCATGATCACCTATATGTTGGTGTGCTGCTTCCGTGTGAGCTTGGTTGCTTCTGGGCTAGATGGCCGCTTGTTTGCTTTCAAGCCTTTAAGTCCCCAGACGCTATGTCTCTCAGTAGCCGGGCACCATCAGCCTTCTTCACCACACTTGCTTATGCACACTTTCGTCTTCAGTGATTATGTGAGGAAGGTGATCACACAATGATTGTTTTTGTTCCTTGGTGTCTGCTACATGGTCCATTCAACACCTTGTATTCGTTTAGGCCGTGTGCTTCTTCTCTTTGGGCTTTGTTGCTTCTGAGCTAGATGGCCGCTTATTTGCCTTCAAACCTTTAAGACCCCAGACGCTATATATTTTTGATAGCCGGGAACCATCAGCTTGTCTGCTAGCTTAAGGTGGGTCTCTTGCAGGAAGCAGATTGATGGGTTCTGTTTTCTAATCCAGTCCTCCAGCCTCTTACTTTTAATGTACGAATTGAGCCCATTGGTATTCAGAGTGATTATTACTATCTCTGGCTTCATAGTTCCCATACTCTGTTTTGTGTTTTGGGTCTTTACCTATCTCCCTTCATATCAGTGTGCTGCATTTGAGTGAGGGTTTCTATCATGTCCTCTTTTCCATCTGAGACCCTGTTGTCCTGGTACTTGTTGCTGGCATGTTAACTTCTAGATGGAGATGGGATATATGGTGGCCTCCCTATGGTTCTAGTTGGAGCTTGATCTTCTGGCCATAGTGAGTCCGCCAGTATCTTCTGCAGGGTCGGGTGACTTGAAGCATATTTTTGAGTTCTTCCTTGTCCTGGAAGACCCTTACCCTCTATCTTAATGGATAACTTGGCAGGGTATAGGATTCTGGGTGAGGCATTTTTATCTTTCAGTTTTTGGAAGATGTTGCTCCATTCTCTCCTCCTTCATGGTTTCTGCTGATAAGTCTGAGCATATTCTTACCTGCGCTCCTTTGTATGTGACTGTCTTCCTTTCTCTTGCTGGTCATAAATTTTCTCTTTTTCCTCTAAGTTGGATATTTTTACTATTATATGTCTTGGCGTGTTGCTCTTGGTGTTTACCTTAGCCGGCGTCCTCTCTGCTTCCTGTATGAAAGTCTGATTCTCCTTTGCTAGGTTGGGAAAATCTTCTTCCAGAAATTCCTTTGCTGTCCATTTTTGTGTTATGTTGTGTTCCGGTAGACCGATTATTCGAACATTATTCCTCTTCATATCATCTGTCATTGATCTCAGGCTGTCTTCTGTTTCGTTAATTTTCCCATCTGATTGTTTTTCTTGCTTGCTTCGTTCGGTTTGAGTGTCCTCAGTTCACTGATACGGTTCTCAGCCTCCTCAAGCCTAGATGTAGCTTCTGTGACCTTTTGTGTGGCCTCTGCTACCTCCTCTGTTAGTTTCTGCAGTTCCCTTTGGTGGGTAGAATTCATCCCCTCTATTGTGGACTTCATCCCCTCTATTGTGTATTTCATCCCTTCTATTGTTGCATCCTTATTCTGGGTTGCTTCTCTTAGCTCCTGTATTACTGCAAGCAGAGTTCTGAAGATTTCCTTTTGTGGCTGATCCATATCTGTTTCTTCTATGAGTGACATTAGGTCTGTTTAAGTGCCTCGTTTCTCTTATTTCTTTGTTGGGAGTGATGTGGTCTGTTGATTTTTTCTTGATTCTTTCATAGGCCCATGCTTCTGGGAGACCGAGGTAACCTTATCTATGTTATTGTTAAGGATTCTTTCAGGCAATTGCCTATTACCTACTGTAAGGGTGGGTCAGACTGCTGTGTAGACCGAGTTCCCTGTCGGGTTGGTAACCCGCAGTGCAGAGATGTATCAGCAGCTGGAATGGGGGCTGGAGCCTCAGTGAGTGTCCTCAGGCTGCTTTGACCAGGTGTGACAGGGTACCCTTAGCAACCCCCTTTATGGGGAGTGGAGGTTAGTAATAAAAAGGATTTAAAAGGTTAACGATTTAAAAATAGTTTTTAACAAAATATTGGGAAGGAGGAAGAAAAAAATTGGAGAGAGAGGGAGGAGAATCTGTAATAGAAGAGGGACAAGCTGTGATACTAGTAGAGGTGGAAGGAGAAGAAAAAGAGAGAGAGAAGGAGAATCTATAGAAAAGGGGCAGAAGAGAAATAAAAGCATTAATGAAAAAGTAGGAAGGAAGGAGAGAGAGAGTACAGCACAGAAAGTAAAATAACGGGAAGAAGAAATTAAAAACAAAACAAAAAACACAAAAAGGCAAAAAAAAAAAAAACCTATGCTAGATGGAGGATGTGTAGATGTGTATATCTGAAAATTTCCCCCTTTTCCTCTAAGCGCTGGTGATGCCTAATAGAGCGCAGAGGTGGGTGAGTTCGTGTTGTCCCAAGATATGGTGCTGATCTATGTGATGGTGGGAATGCTCTTCAGCTCAGCAAGCCCTTCTAGGTCCAGCCGCTCCCCACTGGCAGTCCTTGTGCTCTAGCTGGGAAGTGCTAGGACAGCTAAGGGTACTGTGGGGGGGCACAGGCCACTGTGCCCGTCTCCTGTGGTGGCTGGGGAGGGCTGCGGCAGGCTTAGGGCTGGCACTGGGGACCCCACAGGGCCCCCAGGTGGTGAGAGCCGGCTGGAGCTCACTGACGGCTCCACAGGGACTGCAAAGCTGAGTCCTAGGCTCCACCGCAGTTGGAATGTTTGATCTGCCTGGGCTGTGAGCAGGCACAGGAAGGCCCCTTGGACAGCAGCACGAAACGGCAGGGGGCAATGGCCCCTGTTCTCCGCCCAGGCTCAGAGCTCAGAGCCGTGTGGACAATGGCGGCTTGGCGCGAAACCGCAGGGGGCAATGGTGCCCGTCCTCTGCCCCCACTCAGAGCTCAGAGCTGTGCGGACAGCAGCGGCTTGGCGCGAAACCGCAGGGGGCAATGGCGCTTGTCCTCCGCTCAGGCTCAGAGCTCAGAGCAGTGGCTGCCGGGGTCCCTGGGGAAGGCACCCACTCTTGTGCCTGGCACCGGGAGGGGCCCTCGGGCAGACTCAGCAGCGCGGGCCATGGCGCTCTGCGGAAGCGCAGGGTCCGGGACAGGCGCGGGTTGGGCTATGGCTCCCGCCGGCGGGAAATGCTCCGCGCAGGGTCCTTGCCGGGAGTGGAGCTGTTGCTAGGCTGCAGGGGGTGGGTGGGGGTGGGCGGCCGGCACACAGAGGGCCGGTGGAGAGGTCCTCGGCATCAGTGTGAGTGGTGGTCACCCGTGGGGGTCGCCAGACAACCTGCGGGTCTGCCCCCCAGAGCTTGGATAAATGGAGGGAGGGACACGGCCCCAGGGCAGATCTCTGCCTTGAAGGGAGAGGGGAACCACGGGAGAGGAAAACTTCTCTCCTAGTGGGGATCCGCGAGTGGGTCGCTGGTGTAGGGGAGCGCGTGACCTGCTGCGCTGGTCTAAGCAGGGCAGGCAAGCGACTCTGGACGGGGGTCCGGTTTGGGGATGGAGCTTAGGCTAGTCGCCAGTGAGATGGTGGCAGCTTAGTGACCAGAGATGTACCACGAGTCCGGTCCTGTTTCACCTAGACCCCTGCTCAGGACAAATGTGTGGGGTGGTACTGGGGTGCTGTCCCAGGGGGATATTTCACTCACCAGACCCCTACTATTCAGCTACCTGGACACCAAATCTGCTTTGTTTGGAGGAGCTCTCAGAGTATGCAGGTGTCCAGGTCAGCCATCTTCCTGGCTTTAAACATTTTATTAGGGACCTATACAACTCTTAACACAATTCATACATACATCAATTGTATAAAGCACATCTGTACATTCTTTGCCCTAATCATTTTCAAAGCATTTGCTCTCCACTTAGACCCTTTGCATCAAGTCCTCTTTTTCCCCCTCCTTCCCCGCTCCTCCGCCCCCCTGTAATGTGCCCTTGATAATTTATAAATTATTATTTTGTCCTATCTTACCCTGTCCGGAGTCTCCCTTCACCCCCTTTTCTGTTGTCTGTCCCCCCAGGGAGGAGGTCATATATAGATCTTTGTGATTGGTTCCCTCTTTCCAACCCACTCACCCTCTACTTTCCC